>NC_056744.1:80334403-80429403 GCF_019279795.1 Protopterus annectens | reverse complement strand
ATTCATTACACTGCTTACTACTCCAATTCACACATATGTGTTATTTATTAGGTTATACAACTAAATATGTTGATCATAACGGTGATTTGACATGGAAATGGAATGTACTGCAGTGGAACTCGAACCGGGATTGACTGCTCGTGAGGCGAATGCTCTGCCCACTACAATATTGCTGTACTACTTCATTTGCACATATCCTGCTTTTTATCCTCCTTTTGCTATTTCAGCTACATTAACCATAGCTAAGTGATGGGCACACCTGCACACCTATGGTTAGCTTTAATCAGTGTTTTAAAAGATATAGATGTGTTTCTTCTTTTAATTTATATGTCCTGTTGCTGTTGCACATGTTGGGGTCTGTTGGTTGGGATATGAGGACACCTGTGAGCAATCTCACTCATTTCTTAACACCTTCTGTTGTTTGACATTGCAGGGCGTGTTTATTCTGAGAGCTCTGCTCTCAGACATGCCCCCTGCACTCGTACACACTCCGTGTAAGCCTAGGAGCTCGGCCAGTGTGCCTTCATTACTATGCATGGCGCGCTGCCATCCTGCTCCTAAATGAGCGCTTCCGTGCAGGACTAAACTAGTCCTGCATGGAAGTTTATTAAATCCGGGGGCCTGTCTTTTCCTACACTGCTTAATTTTCTTTAGATTTCCTTTTTATGGGGTTTAGACCTTCACTTTCCTCATTGGGTTATATTTTTCTTCCTTTTTGTATGTTCTTTACTGTTACTGATGAGGTAATATAGTTAAAGGTAAGTAATTTTATTACTGCAAAGTGTTTGTGCCACAGTCTTGGTTCCTGTTTTATTTATTTATTTATTTAATGTAGACATGGTAAAGTATTTGATTCGGGGTGTGGGTTTCTGGTCTTAGTTATTGAGATACTGGTCTGTTTTTTTCTTTCTGGAATATTTCTGGGTATGATAACTTTTATCTGCTAAATGACCGTACAAGATGTTGAATGTTTCAGTTCATAGTTTCACAGGTGTATACTAGGCTAATGACTAATAGGGCCTTTTTAAGCCTAGTCATTTATTTATTTGCAGTTTGTTAACAGGGAAAGTCCATTGAGCCTGGAAGAACCCGTTTTCAATGGAAGCTCGGGGAGAAAAGCTCCATGATTCAGTATTTACAAAAATATATTGTAAAATTCATAACTACAATATTTACAACAAAGAAGCAAAACATTTTAAGTAGCTCATAAAAGAAAAACTTATTTTGAATTATGCAATTCAGTAACCAAAAAGCTATGAGGAAATATATATATAGAGACATATTTGAGAAAAAAAGTAAAGAGAAAAAGTTTGGATCAAGAAGAGGAAATTTATAGGCAGAGAGAGAGACATTTTTGAGAAAAAAAAAGTAGAGAAAAAATTGGATCAAGAAGAGGTTATTAGGATGTTTTTGAGTTAGGAGGAGGCCTAGGGATGACTTAGATATAGAGGGTAGTGAAAGGGTAGATGCATCAGGAGGGGTGAGAGCAGGAGCATTACCAGAGGGAGGAGAGATGAGAGTGAAAGAAGATTTTAAAAGAGAGATTATGGGTAGTTCTGATGTGAGGGGGGAGTGAATTCCATGACCTGGCAAGGGAGAAAGATAGTAAAAGTTTTCCTGGGGTATGTTTGGGTTTGTAAAGTTCTAGGAGATTTTGATTATTGGATCTGAGAGTTCTGTGAGGTTGATGCATTTTTAGGGTAGAAGACAGGGAGGGGCAGTTAGAGGGTTTAAATATGAGCTTATGTGCTATTGTCAGCTGAATAAATATCAAATAGTTAGGGAGTTCCAACCAATTAAGTGAATGGAGTGAGTTGCAGTGGTAAGTTGAGGATTTGTATTCTGTGGTGAACTTTGATATTTTATTATAGCAGGAAGATAGTTTAGATTTAAGGGCTGATTGAAGATTGGTAAGGAGAGGGGCTCCATATAGGAGAGAGGGAATGAGATAAGTAGTAGATAGGAGTTGTTTGGATGAGGGAGTAAGGTACCAACTATGACTGTAAAGCATTCCGAGCTTTTGATGATTTTTTTTAATATTTGTTTGTAGATGTATATCAAATTTTAATTTATCATCAATAATGACACCCAGCAGCTTTACATAGGGAACTATTTCAATAGAGGCCTTATTTTGGCTGAAGATAGAGAAGGATGCTTTGTCGATGCTGGTGTTTCTAGAGGGAGTGAAAATCATAATTTTGGATTTTGAGGCATTGAGTGTTAAATTATTTTCTAACATCTAAGTCTCGGTGCAGAAGAAGGCATCTTGAGTTAAACTGAGCAGTTTAGGGAGAGATTTGGCTGAGAAGATGATAGTAGAGTCATCTGCTATTGGATGAGTTTAATGTTAGAGATGCTTTGATAGAAGTCATTAATAAAAATATTAAATAGTAAGGGGCCCAGAATAGAGCCTTGTGGAACACCTGTTGGAGTGTGGAGAAAAGAGGAAGTACTGTTATTCCACTTTATGGCTTGTTCCCTGTCAGACAGGTAGTTGGAGAACCAGTTGATGGAAGAAGAGGATAGGTTGAGATGAGAGAGCTTAGATAGGCGAAGATTATGGGATACAGTGTCAAAGGCTTTAGATAAGTTGAGAAGGAGGGTAGATACTATGTCACCAGAATCACAAGTGGAGTTAATGATTTCAAGAAAGGAGAGCAAGGCAGTAGTGGTGCTGTCACCAGGTCTGAAACCATGTTGAGTAGGGGTCAGTAGTTGATTATTTAACAGGTAGGGTAAGAATTGTAGGTGGATGCATTTTTCAAGAATCTTTGATATAGGGGACAGAATAGCTAATGGATGAAAATTGGAGACTGTGAAATTGGTACCCCCTTTGTGAAGGGGGATAATGAAGGCTTTTTTCCAAAGGAGAGGTACATAGGACTCTGATGGAGTGATTTATTAGGCTACAGATGGGTAGGGCTATGCCATCGGCAGCTAGCTTGAGGAAGATAGATGGAATATTGTCAGGAGCATTAGAACAAGGTTTTAACTTTAGTAAGAGTTTTTTTATTGTCTGGATAGGAACAGGCTTTAGAGTTAATGGAGGAAGATGGGTGTTACTGGACATTGAGGGGGCTGGATTGGGAGTGGTGGGTGTGGTATTATTTGGGAACAAAGAGGTAAGTTTGGCTATACAGTCAATGAAGAAGGAATTGAATTGGGTAGCTAGGGTGTGGTCAGGAGAGTTAGGGTCTGGGCAGGGGTTTTCTTTTTTGCCGGGGAACAGGACTGTGAAGATACTACTCCAGAACTTTTGTGTGTTAGATTTCTGGTTATTTTGAAGTTTAAAGTAATAGGATTTTCAGTCAGTAGCTATTTGTTTTTTTACCTGATTATGAAGTTGCTTGTATTTGCTCAGGGAGATGGGTGATTTAAGTTTTTGATAGTATTTCCATGCTTTGTCACGTAGGTACATAAGGCCTTTGGTGTGCTTGGTTAGCCAGGGCACAGTTTTGGACTTGACTATTTTAGTTCTGGAGGGGGCAGAGTAGTTGAGTAGATTAGTAAACACTGCACTAAAGTTAGCAACAGCAGTGTCCAGAGGAAGGGTATTTAGAGGGTTCCACTTTGTTTTAAAGAGTCAGAGAAAGTTTGGGGGCCGAATTTTTTTTAAGGTACGAGTGGAGATGCATTTGTGCTGTAGATGTAAGGGGGAAGGTGAGCGATATGCATAAGCAGGAAGGTGGTCGCTTAGGGAGTCAGGGAGGGCACCACTATTAGAGATATTATTAGGGTGGGAGACTAGTATCCAATCCAGAATATTGCCTGTGGTACTATCTTTATTTAGTCTAGTCAGGGAGTTGATTAGCTGGTAAAGTTATATATGTTAATGCTCTGAGAGGGTGTGGATGAGTTTATGGAGGACCAGTTAATATTAACGTCACCTAGAATTATGGTTTCATTATTTATATTGGAGGTGAACCATGCTAGGATATCTTCTAGAATAGGGGTATTGTTCCCTGGAAGTATATAGAGGGAGGCTATGCATATACTTGTATGGTTATTAACTTTGAGGAGGGCCACAGTTAGCTCAGCAGTGGCAAATTGGTGTATGGGTTTAGTATAGGGAGTCACTGTTAAGGTGGAGGAGAAGAGTAAGGCTACACCACCACCTTTCTTTTGTGGTCTGTCATTTCTTAGAAGTCTATAGTTGGGTGGGGTTATTTTGGTGTCTCTAATGTGTGGTTTCAGCCATGTTTCAGAGATGGAAAGAATGTCTGGGTTGTTATGGGAGATCCAGGCATGGAAGTCAGGTATTTTATTCAATATGCTCTGGCTGTTAATTGTAGCAAAGTGTAGAGTTTTTTGGGGTAGGGGTGTATTAGTCAAGGTTTTGCTGGTGGAGTGGATGATTGAGGGTCCAGGATATGGGTATATGTCACCGGAAAGGAGGAGGGAGATTAGCTGAGAATGAAGAAAGGATAGGTATTTATGTTCCTTGGTGTTAGGTACTGGAATAGTGGAATTTATAGTGACTGAGTTATTGGATTTGGAACATAGATTACAAATAACAGGGAAGAATTTCCTGTTAAAGAGGAGAGACTCACTGTGGAAGTAAAGGTGGGGGAGATATAGGCTGTGGAGGATAATTCTTTTTTGTGGTATATTGAGGTTACATGAATGGGGAGAGTAAGAGAATTTTGGGAGGGATGTGAGGTGAAGAAGGTAGAGGTGTAGGAGAGATATGGCTATAGAGGATAGAGCAAGTGAAGGTTTTGTATGCATGATTGAAATGTAATGTGAAGGGTGGATGATAGAGTGAAAGTTTAGTAAGTAGGGTAGAAATAAGATGGGAAGAAATAGTGCGGCATATAGTATAAAATTGTAGGGAGTACTGTAGTGAAGGGGGGAGGGGAATGAATGAGGGAGAGTTAGTTAAAGAGAGGGTATATTGCTGTTTTAATTGTGTGAAATCAGAGTGGGAGTGGTCACATAGGCATAACTGTAGAGGATGTGGGGTGGGTGAAATTTGGGGGCAGGGTAGGGGAGCGGAATGAGCCCACAGGACGAATGGAGTCGGTAGAGCCAAGAAAGGGGAGTACACTGGGAAACAATCAACTACACGCAGTATCAAGGAGAGACAATGAGCTTTTGGCTTGCACAGAGGTAAGCAAAAAACAGAGAAGAAAAAAAAAAGAAAAAAACATTAAACTGTAGGTTCCTGCCAAAGTTTGTTTACGGGTGAAAACTAAATGCACAGAGATAATAACGTGCACTCGAAGCCTATTTGAGTTATAACAGCTTAACAGGGAATTGAAAAGGCTTATCGGAGGTTTGAAAAAGCTTATTGGGGATTAGGATTTACAGTTTCACTCCAATTCTGTGAATGAGAGCATTTGTAATGCCAACTAGTGGCAAAACCATGAAATTAGGTTATATGTATATAGAAATAGAATAGAGGGAGTGTTTTTAACGTATTTGTTTAGCTGATTGGAGTGGCAGAACCATTAAATTAGGTTAGACTGTACAGCAATAAAAAACAAATAGAAGGAATAATTTGTTTTAAAATAGTTTTGTATCACTATGAAAAGGGGCAAATAGGGTAGCAAACAAGGGGACAGAATAGACGCTGCAAGCTGTGAGTGTGCACATCTCCCATTACATTAGAATAACTACTATTTCTCAAAGTAATATAACACACATACACACTGATATGGGAAGCCACTTGAGGAGCCTTGTACTTTTTTCTTTTAGGGCGCATAGCGTGGCAGCTTTTCTGAAGATTTAGGGAGCACGAATATAACCCAAGTGAACTGAAAAAAGAAGTGAGAGAAGGTAAGTGAAAAATATATAGGGCGATATAAGAGAGAATTAGGACAGGAAGGAGAGTAGGAAATTAGGCTGAGAAGGTCAGAAATGGAGGAGAGTAGGCAGAAAGGAAAGGTAAGGGGTACAGGTAGAAGGGAGTGTAACAGTAGTTAATATAGTACAGCAGGTCTTACACTATTTGCACTGTGTTAAGACAACAAAGAGATTGGCATATTATTGTATAGCAAAATAAATTCAGCAACCAAAACACAGTGTACAACGACTAAACTAGCAGAGACATCGCTCTAGCAAAGTGTCTAAATTAACAAAGGCTGCCTGAAAAGAAAATACGGGACACACACTGAGAAGCGACTACTGTTCTGTAAGTAAAATCATTGGAAAAACAAGAAGAACGTGAGGCTAACACTGGGAAGCAACAAATGTTTCAGTACAGTGAGCTATGTAAGTAGAGAGCTGTAATTATACTTGGTAGATGCTAGTTCAAAGAGCAGCTTATAAAGTAACAAATCCAACACATGAGCAGGTATTTTACAATAACACGCAAGACTTACCGGTGAGCGCACATGCAGCCTACTGCAGTAACAACCGGGATAGAGAAATAATATATTTAAAAATGGCGCCTCAGGTAGCACCAGTGTAATATAGACTAGTTGACACATTCTGGAACACTTGATAAGTGTAAGCAGGGGCTTGGGAAATTAAATATTTACAAGCAGGGCCCTGGGAGAAGAACCATTTATTGGTTTCTTCTGTCTATTAGAGACACAGGTGCCAAACCAGAGATGAATTTCCTCTTCATCATCCAGTTGTCTAAGTTACACTTGAATTGGGTTAGGGAGGAACTCTGCTTCACATGATTGAGAAGCCTGTTCCAGAGAAGTGGTAGTCTCTGGGATATATACCTGTCTGTCTGGCAGGTCTTATTTATATCACAGGCAATGTCTAAGTCTTTAGAGTGAGTAATTCTTATGCTGTTTGCTTCGCGGATATGCAGAAGGGCCATCAGGGTGGGGTCTGCCAATGCCTTTTATGCCAGGCATAGGTCTCCCCTCAACAGCGCGTAGGAGAAAAAATACAGAGATAGGCCTTTGAGGCAGTCTGCATAGGACGTTACTTATGTCCTGTATTTCTTTAGTGAGGAACCTTTGTGGACATTCCATATTACATGTGCCTGGTTATGTACATACCAAATGGGACATTGTACTCAGTGATAGGTCAGATGAATGCTGAGTACAGTGAAACAATGATCTCCTTGGACGTAGATACCATACCTTTGTTTAGAAGTTGCACAACATAGAATGATTCCCTTACTAATGTCGACACATTATGGTCAAAGGCTAGTTTACTGTCTACATGTGTCCCAAAATCCGTGACTACTGGGTCAACTCATAGGGGGTGTGTTGTCAATATGATAGTTTTAGTCCCTGGCTTTGATACAAGTTATTTGCAATTATCTGCAAATTTGGTTAGCCAGAGGCCTCTGACATTGGCCTTGATTTCAGAAAAGTAAATGTCAAAAACGAGGAGTCCCTGAACCGATCTCTGAGGAACTCTGCTTGTGATTAGCCTCTTTGTATTAGTGGACTCCCCAAGTCTAACTTTTTAGGTCCTGTCTGTGAGCCAGCTGGATGTCCATTGGATGACATGAGGGTTTATACCTAGTCTCTTGAGTTTATCAACAATGTTCAAGTGGGGTATTATGTCAAATGCCTTGGCTAGGTCAAAGTAGGCAGTGTGAACCATTTTGTCCTCATCCATTGCTTTGGTGGCCTTTTCAAAGAGGTCCAGCAGGTTGTATAGGCATGACCTGTGCTTGTTGAAACTAATTTGGGTTGGATCCAGTGTCTGAAGGCTCCCTATGGCATTATTGACCATTTCCATGATAATTGTATATAACATTAGAGACAATTATGGGTTTGTAGTTTCCAGGGTCTGTAGACGACCCACCTTTGTGCAGAGGGATGACCATTGCTATTCTCCATTCCTGAGGCATGAAGCTTACTGTTAAATAGTGATTACAGAGTTCCTGATAAGTTATGTTTCATGATATTTAGAAGGCATTCTGGGAAATTGTCTGTGTTCATCAATGCAGTGTTCTTGACTTTAGAGAGAGCATTGAGACCTGTTCCCTATTAATAGCAGGGAGAGTTATATTTTATGGTATTTCCAGGGGGGAGGTTGAGGGGGAATGAGAGGTAGACTGAGGGCTGACTTTGTCTGCCAGTAGGTCTGTATTATTTTCAGACTCAGTATAGGTGGCTGTATTAACTATGAGTTCTGTATGCAATTGTGTATTGCCTTTAAGGTTGGCTTCCAACAAGGTGGTTTGTTTTTTCTGCACTTATTCCTGGTGTGTGCAGCTGCCGCTGTGCAGCTATTAACATGCTTGTATAGGGTTTCTATGAACAGTTCCACATAGGCAGCAGTGTTATTAGGGTTTATGGAAGCTTGAAATGTTGCTATGTTATCACTTAGCAATAAGAAGTTAGTCTTAGAGTAATTCCTGAACATTCAAGGGTGACCTTGGGTTCTGGGGTTTAATTTTACTTCACAAGAGACTATTTTTAGTTTGCTGGATTTTTGAAGTCTGTGAAACATAGAGATCTGTGATTGAATGAAAGGTTTAGGTGGCCTGCATTAGCCTTCTGCCATGCATGAAACAGATTTCATGAGCAGGCAGCTAGAAATTTGATTGGTCAGCTTTCCTTATCCAATTAATAAGCAACACTGGGGATAACCCAGCCACTGGGGATGCACAAGCCAGTGAAGTTCTTCATGCCAATCCCAAGCCCAGATAAATGGGGAGGGTTACATCAGGAAGGGCATCCAGTGTAAAACCTCTGCTAAATAACTTATGCAGACAACAATACAGATTTCCATACCGGATCGGTCGAGGCCCGGTTAACAACGACCGCCACCAGTGCTGTCAGCCAACAGGGTGCTGGCTGAAATTGGGCTACTGTTGGTTGAAGGAGAAGAAGAGGGGGAAGGCATGCCCAAAAGAAGAAAGAGAGGAGGAAGGTTAGGAGTGTAGTAGTGAGGGTCAGTGCTTTGAATGTTGGCAGTATGACTGGTATAGGGAGAGAGCTAGCTGATATGATGGAGAGAAGGAAGGTTGATATATTGTGTGTGCAAGAGACCAGATAGAAGGGGAGTAAGGCCAGGTGTATAGGAGGTGGGTTCAAATTGTTCTATCATGGTGTGTATGGTAGGAGAAATGGGGTAGGGGGTATCCTGAAGGAACAGTATGCCAAGAGTGTTTTGAAGGTGAAAAGAGTGTCGGATAGAGTGATATTTATGAAGCTGGAAATTGATGGTGTAATGATGAATGTTGTTAGTGCATACACTTTGCAAGCTGGGTGTGTGATGGATGAGAAAGAAAAATTTTGGAGTGAGTTGGATGAAGTGGTGGTGAGTGTACCCAAGGGTGAGAGACTGGTGATTGGAGTGGACTTTAGTGGGCATGTTGGTGAAGGGAACAGAGGGGAATGAGGAAGTGATGGGCAGGTATGGTGTTAAGGAGAGGAATGCAGAAGGTCAGATGGTAGTAGATTTTGCAAAAAGGATGGACATGGCTGTGGTGAATACGTATTTTAAGAAGAGGGAGGAGCAAAGGGTGACGTACAAGAGTGCAGGAAGATGCACCCAGGTGGATTATATCCTATGCAGGAGGGCCAGTCTGAAGGAGATTGGAGACTGTAAAGTGGTGACAGGGGAAAATGTAATTAAGCAGCATAGAATGGTGGTCTGTAGGATGATGTTGGTGATCAAGAAGAGGAGGGCAAGTGTGAGAGCAGTGCCAAGGATCAAATGGTGGAAGTTGAAAAAGGGTGATTGTGAGGTGGAGTTCAGGGAAGAGTTAAAACAGGCACTGGGGGGCAGTGAAGAGTTACCGAATGGCTGGGTAACTACAGTAGAGATGGTAAGGGAGACAGATAGAAAGGTGCTTGGTGTGACATCTGGACAGAGGAAGGAGGACAAGGAGACCTGGTGGTGGAATGAGGAAGTACAGGAGAGTATACAGAGGAAAAGACTGGTGAAAAAGAAGTGGGATTGTCATAGAGATGAAGAAAGTAGACAGGAGTATAAGGAGATGAGGAGCATGGCAAAGAGAGAGGTGGCAAAGGCTAAGGATAAGGCATATGGAGAATTGTACGAAAGGTTGGACACTAAAGAGGGAGAAAAGGATCTGTACCAATTGGCTAGACAGAGGGACCGAGCTGGGAAAGATGTGCAGCAGGTAAGGGTGGTAAAGGATAGTGAGGGAAACATACTCATAAGCGAGGAGAGTGTGTTGAGCAGATGGAAAGAGTACTTTGAGGGACTGATGAATGAAGAGAATGAGAGAGAGAGAGAAGGTTGGATGATGTGGGGATAGTGATTCAGGAAGTGAAACAGATTAGCAAGGAGGAAGTAAGGACAGCTATGAAGAGGATGAAGAATGGAAAGGCTGTTGGTCCAGATGACATACCAGTGGAAGCATGGAGGTGCTTAGGAGAAATGGCAGTGGAGTTTTTAACCAGATTGTTTAATGAAATCTTGGGAAGTCAGAGGATGCCTGAGGAATGGAGAAAAAGTGTTTTGGTACCTATTTTTAAGAATAAGGGTGATGTGCAGAGCTGCAGTAACTACAGGGGGATAAAACTGATCAGTCGCAGCCTGAAGTTATGGGAAAGAGTAGTGGAAGCTAGGTTAAGAAGGAAGGTGATGATTATTGATCTGCAGTATGGTTTCATGCGGGGAAAGAGCACTACAGATGTAATGTTTGCTCTGAAAGTGTTGATGGAGAAATATAGAGAAGGTCAGAAGGAGTTGCATTGTGTCTTTGTGGACTTCGAGAAAGCATATGATAGGGTGCCTAGAGAGGAGTTGTGGTATTGTATGAGGAAGTCAAGAGTGGCAGAGAAGTATGTAAGTGTGGTACAGGATATGTAAGAGGGTAGTGTGACAGTGGTGAAGTCTGCAGTGGGAGTGACAGATTTGTTTAAGGTGGAGGTGGGATTACATCAAGGATCAGCTCTGAGCCCTTTCTTATTTGCAATGGTGATGGACAGGTTGACAGACAAGATCAGACAGGAGGCCCCATGGACTATGATGTTTGCAGATGACATTGTGTTCTGTAGTGAGAGTAGGGACTAGGTTGAGGTGACCCTGGAGAGGTGGAGATATGCTCTAAAGAGGAGAGGAATGAAGGTCAGCAGGACTAAGACAGAATATATGTGTGTGAATGAGAGGGAGGATAGAGGAATGGTGAGGATGCAGGGAGTAGAGTTGACAAAGGTGGACAAGTTTAAATACTTGGGATCAACAGTTCACAGTAATGGTGAGTATGGCAGAGAGGTGAAGAAAAGAGTACAGGCAGGGTGGAATGGGTGGAGAAGAGTGTCAGGAGTGATTTGTGGCAGATGGGTACCAGTAAGAGGGAAAGGGAAGATCTACAAGAGGGTAGTGAGACCAGCTATGTTGTATGGGTTGGAGATGGTGGCATTGACAAAAAGGCAGGAGTCAGAGCTGGAAGTGGCAGAGTTAAAGATGTTAAGATTTGTACTGGGTTTGAGAAGGATGGACAGGATTAGGAATCAGTATATTAGAGTGTCAGCTCAGGTTGAACGGTTTGGAGACAAAGTCAGAGAGGTGAGGTTGCGTTGGTTTGGACATGTGCTGAAAAGGGATGCTGGGTATATTGGGAAAAGGATGCTAAGGATGGAGCTGCCAGGTAACAGGAAAAGAGGAAGGCCTAAGATAAGGTTTATGAATGTGGTGAGAGAGGACATGCAGGTGGTTGATGTGACAGAGCAAGATGCAGAGGACAGGAAGAAATGGAAACAGACGATCCTCTGTGGTGACCCCTAATGGGAACAGCCAAAAGAGAAGAAGAGACGAATAACAACACGTAAAGTATAAATCTTCTTATCAAGGATCACACAATCTTATTAACAATTAGACCAGTGGGATCATTTGGTATATAGTAGGTAATATACATGTGGCAGAAGCTAGAACAATCATTGTGATCCTTAACTACCCAGAACTCTTGAAGAACTTGCCATCTTAAACAGTGGTTAAACAATGATTCAGCTCACGTTTTGAATCTTACTACTTTGCTTTACTTACTTATGTTTACTTATGTTTAATATCAGCAGGCTGGGGTGATTTCTGAGACTGCTTTCTTCCCAACATTATACCTAAAGGATGGGCTTGTAGGAATCAAGGCGCCTTGCTTTTATCAATGAGCAAATGCCTGCAGTTCTTTGACTACAAGACTATTAGACATGGGAAGATATTTTTCCAAATTAAGGAGACTGAAAGTAAGGGATGACAACTAAAATGTGGCTGTTCCTAACCAGTAATCATCTGTATTTTTGTGTAGGATGTAGTGAAATGGCCTATTGTCTATAATAGTGTGAAAGTGCTGATCTTATTAAAGACTTTTTTTGGTGAAAGCTTGTGGTGTAGGAGGAATTCAGTGTCACAACAAGAAGGTCATACCTGAGCTTTGGAATTATAACCTATGAAAATTTTTGGCAGATTTTTAGCTGGCTGAATTCCACTTAATTGTTATGTAAATTGTGTTGTCTAGTATAGCTGTATAGTATTTATGTATTTGGGTTGTGTGTCCTAGTTGGAACATTCACGGGGTCTTGAATGAATAAAGTGTCAGAAATTTTGGGTCATTGTTATGAACAAAATGTCACTACAGCACATCAGAATTCTCAAGGTTGATTAATTTATTACATTGAAGCCAAGCTCAGAGGGCAGTAAAAATCTGTTTGTAGGTCTTTTTGTATAATGCCAGTATTTCTGCTAAGTTTTAATATGAGAATGGCATCTGCAAGCAATTAGCCTGACCTTGGACAAGTCTTAACTGAGATTTTTAAGAATGAAAAAGAGAAAGGAACATGGGACCTGTCCTTGGAGAAGGCCATAACTGTTTCTTAGCCAGATGAAGGAGCCTTTGAGATGACCTGACAAGTACATTCTGATAGGTAGCTCCAGAGCCAGATGTTAGCACCCTCCCCAAATTCCAGGGGCAAAAGTGGAGAAAGCAGAAATGTGGCTGTGGAGTCACAGATAAATTGCCTACAACACAAAGCTGTCCAGCATGCATACTAGGCAAGCTTGTCCTATTTTATAGTGGGTGGCTAGCAGTAATGAACCTATGCCATATTGAGTAATGAGCTGTTTTGTGCTGTATGCAAATACGATAGCCGGGGAGGGGGGATATATTAATGAAGCCCATAAGCAGCCCTAAACACTACTTATTTAAGATACTTGCATAATACAGAAGACATGCACACTATACTGTGCTGGGTATCCAGAAGAGGAAAGTAGGAAATGTACAAGTGTGCACCACTAGTTATTAGTGTGCACCTTTGCACTTCAGTGGGATGAAATTTGTTCAGGGGAAGTGGACCAGCTTCATCCAGCACAAATTGCAATGCAGGTAAGTACTGGTGTATGGGTGCATGTGAGTGTGTGTAAGTATATGTTTAGTCATGTATCTGTGGGTACAGAGATGGTATGCACATCGTTCCTTGGTTATATGAACATGAAAGGTCATTCTGTGTGTGTGTGTGTGTGTGTGTGTGTGTGTGTGTGTGTGTGTGTGTGTGTGTGTGTGTGTGTGTGTGTGTGTGTGTGTGTGTGTGTGTGTGTGTGTGTGTGTGTGTGTGTGTGTGTGTGTGTGGGGGGGTGACTACTACCTTCTGTGCCTAACATGACTGGGAATATCATGGATCAAGAGTGAGCATGTACTAGATGCGAGCATGTGTGTGCATGTGTGTGTGTGTGTGTGTGTGTGTGTGTGTGTGTGTGTGTGTGTGTGTGTGTGTGTGTGCATGTGTGTGTGTGTGTGTGAGATACTGGGCAGGGTGCCTGGCTACAGCAGAGTGATGATCTTTACTGGCTGTGCTATATCTAGATTTCCCTGTCTGATAATAGCTAGGGTAGGTATCATACGTGATATCAAGGGTAATGACAGGCTAAAAGAATCTGAGTTAAATATGTAATGTATGTTTTTATATTTCTGTTCTCTCTAGTTCATCTGCAATCAGTGTATTTGTTCTTATGACCTAGAAATATGTGACGTTTGTCTTTTTGAATACAAAAGAATGAGAAATTCCTATTATTGGAGGACTGAGGTAATTAAGCTTTTGTTTTTGAGAATGGTATTTATAACAATAAATAAAACTGGTTTAACTATTTGTTTTTCTCCAGACCAGCAATAGGAAGAAGATGCAATGTGATGAACATTAGGGGATGGGGAAAAATGTATATAGCATGCTGTCTGTTTTACTACCTTTTGTTGTTTTTCTTTGTGTGTGCCAAGCTATGTATATTTTAAACTGTATTTGCACTGTTGTTATTATTTAAGGGTAATCAGTATTTGCCCTGTTGGTTAATCACCTGTGTGGCACATGCTTTCATCAGACTACATAAACATACTACCAGTGAAATAAATTAGTATGAATGATTTCATATTTGGCTTAATTAATAACAACAACCAGTAATAGGTAGTATCTGACCCTAATCTAGAATGATGGCATAACTGCCTAACCAAGATGAAATCTATGGGGAATTGAAGAATTCTAAAAGCCTTCCCTGGGAAGTGTGTGTGTGTGTGTGTGTGTGTGTGTGTGTGTGTGTGTGTGTGTGTGTGTGTGTGTGTGTGTGTTTGTTTATGTGTGTATGTGTAAATAATAATGTGTAACACAGTTGCTGTGGATAAAGGGGCTCTGGTAAATATTAGTTCATCTTGAGAGAGGTGAGAAAAAGCCTAGGGGTGCTTGGGCAATGACTCAGCTTTGTAAGTGGCTTGTGTATAGTCCATTCTAGGTATGGATTTTGGATAACCATTCCCAGGAAATCAATTTGTTATCTTGGGGACAAAAAAATATTTTATCATTTACTTATTGAAATAGACTTTGTGCACTTTTAGGTCATTACTTTACCCTTAGTTTTTAGTAGTAGGATTTAAACCTCTTTGATGCCAGCCATTTTGATGTCACAGTGGATGGCATCCTGCCATCTGGGCGTTACAGTGGTGATAATTGTATTATCACACTGTAACATTGGTGGTTCCTCAATCATACTGTATGCAAGTTGTGTGTGTGTGTTTGTGTATGTGTATGTCTGTATGTGTGTCTGTGTTTTTATATATGTGTGTTTGCACTTCTCTGCTTGGAGAGACATCTCTGTGTGGTCTATTGGGTACATTCATGGGCAAGTTCCTATGTAGTCTGCTATGATCTGCACTTTGGATACGTGTGGTACTAAATATAGTAGTGCAGAACTGTGACAAGTGAGTAATCCAGAGTCATGCAAATTCTCCAGGTGATGAAATATTGCACTTGTGGAAATGCATGACTGATATTTGCTGCTTGGAGGAGCAGGGCAACTTGATGCAGTATGGATTGATTTCTATGGATTCTGGACATTGATTCAAAGGCTGTTGTCTTGTCTTGTTTTATCTACAAAAATGGCACTTGGCAGAAGAGCTTTCTCTATATTATTGTAAATTAGATTTGTAACATTATAGATGGTATTATGACTACTCAAAGCTTTGCAGATTCTTTGCTGAACACTAGTTAATAGCCCCATACATAAAAACATATTCAGTGTGCATAAACTAATTTTTAAACAGTTTTGTGAGAGAGCAGAATGTTGTGGTGGATAGTAATCTTGAAATAATTAGCAAGGTATTACTTTAGGAAGTAGAAGGATCATAATACATTTAAAAAGAAGAGGAATGGTTTCAACAGACAGACAGATTAAGGACAAATGAGAGAAGACCAGAAGCAGAGGTGTAACTAGTGTGAGGTGAAAGGACTGCTTGTCCTGGCTGCAAACTGTCAGGGGCACAATCTTAGGTACTGATCATATGGGAGTACAGCACTGGCACTGATTTAAATGAATGTCGATACTGTATTTACAGCATGAAGCTATGAGGTGAGTGTGTCACTGCAGCTATAGGAAGCTGCTTATTACAGTTTTAGCAAGCAGTTTGCTACCATTGTAGGACCATAAGATAGTTTTTCTCCTTTTGCTCTTTTACTTTAAAAGAGCTTTTTTTTATTTTCTACCTCAACTTTGAGTTGGGGGTGGATGATTTGGGGATCTGCATAGGGTGTCAGATGAGCTAACTACTGTACTGACAAACAATGTAGGACATGGTCATTTTTAAGGAAGGCAAGATGAAGATTAGATTTTCTTGAATCTGACCTGTTATGTAACTTTTCTTAAGTTAAGGTGGGTTTCTTTAAACTGAAAGAATGAGTGAGGGGTTGAGGCTGTTTGTGAGTTAGCAAGAAACGTATGTAGTGAGAAGGAAGGATAGACAGAAGAAGTATTGAATGACATGTAGATCTTGAAAATAGTGAAGGTCATATGAGGAGTGAACAACTAAATGAGTTTTGTTTTGAGATAGAATCTGTCAGATCTTTAATTACTTCCCAAAATATCCTGGCTTGCTTGACAAATGCTGATTTGGTCCTCACCCCATATGTGCAAGTTTGGGTGTATTTAAAGTAATTTTCTGTCACCTGAGAGTTCTCATGGCAATTTATTTACTGAGGGTCTTTTTTCACCTATGCCAGGTGTTTTCTCCCTCCCTTGTTAACACCTTAAGGTTCAAAGCAAACCAAGGGTACCTTTAGTTTCTGAGGCACCTAAGTTTGTGGGAAGAAAATATGTCTTGGACAATTTTATGTGCAAAAAGCAAACATTTAGTGTAGTTGTGGGACCATTTTTGGAGTTTGTGGTACTCCAGTCTGGGCATCTTCAAATTTAGGAGAAAGACAGTTTCTACCATTTCAGGGATGGGCCTGCCTTTTATGAGAAGAAGCAAGGAAGATTTTGCATGAGTAGCCTGAGATGATCGGATCTTGATCACTTAATGCAGTAGGCAAGATGGTAATGCTTCTGCAGTGATAGGCCATCTTATTGAGAATTGTATCTAACAAGAATCTACTACTTTGGTTGTGGCTAGGCCTTGAAGTTTCCTTGACAATTTGTGAAGGGTCAACTAGTGAGAGAAGTCTTTTAATGATTGCCTTATTAAGGTTTAGTCAGTTGAAGTCTCCCAAATGGATAGCATTACTCCTAGAAGACTTTGGCTCCATGTCCTGTAACCATACCTCTCAACCTCTTAGCACAAGAAATCTGGACAAAGCCTAAAATGATAGAGGGACAAAGGCCCCAAAATAGGGACAGATTTTAAATATTTCTCTTATAAACTTATAAACTTACTAGAATAACAGGCTTTGTTTCAGTATACATTTTCTAAATGATATGAATGCCAAAACTCAAATGTATGTCACTATTTAGGGATTTCAATCCTCAGTGATTTACCAGGAAAACATACATTTTATTAAGAAAAGACCAAAAATATGAGGCAAAAATCTGGACAGTTAAGAGGTATGCCTGTAACTATTCTTTAAGGGTACTTTGGGAAGGAGGATAGGGAATATTAGTGATGCGTAATGGGAATGCAATACAGCTTTGAAAGAAGAGTTGAACTATCAACCAGTTTGAGATGACATTGCTGGAAGGGTTGCATTTACAAAGAAAGTTTTCTTGCATTATACATTTCCTTTCAACAAGCAGAAGGACACCCACCACCATCACCATGAAGAAAGTTCTCTTGCATTACACGTTTCTTTTTAACAAGCAGAAAGGCACTCCCACCATCACCAGAGCACATCTGGCTATCACTAAATAGTTTAAAATTATTTCATTTATGAATACAGAAGCAGAAGTCATTCTTAAGTCAGGATTCCATGACTGTGTGGATGTCAAAATTCACAGATAGGAATAGTCCTTAATACCAGTGGTATTAATGAATATTGCTGTAAGCCAAAACTGCGGTTAAAGGAAGACAATGTATCACCTGGTTTATTTAATATCACTGGCTTTCAGTAACTTTAAAGGACTGACACAGAGTGAGGCCAAAAGGCAAGCAGACTAATGATGCAGGCAACCTGGATTACAAGATATCTTTGGGAGAACCAGACCCCATTTGTACAGATATAGTCTAATCACCATATACATAGTGAGCTAGGCCAAACGTCATAACCATCCAGATCAGGCATGCCATTTATCCAGACATAGCTGAGTAGGCTATTTCAGGCTGCTGACATGCAGCCAACTAGGCACAGGCAGTTTGTAAGGAAGCTGAGTGTCATAAAGTTTAAAGCTAGGGACAGTAATCATCCCTTTTTGTTAAAGAGGTATGGAACTGCAAGTGTGTTAAGAAAAGTAGATACTGACAGATGGAAGAAAGAACTCGAGTGAGGGTAGCAGAAAGAATCATTGCTGATGCCAACGTAATTTATAAAAAGCCTATGAGATTCTATCATAGTGAGTGGTCAATCAGTGAGAGCAGGTTATAGGAGCCATTGATGGCTGCAGAAGAAGTAGGCGGGCAGGAGACTGGTAGTAAGCCTACGCCAGAGCAGTGAATAGAGATTGATTACCAAGAAGGATTTTGGGAAAGAAAAAGACAGCATGGCAAGAATAAGGTGATGACCTATGTTTATTTAAGTTATGTCAGCTCAGCTGACATTACCTTCCCAAGGTCAGGGAACCTTAATAACAGAGCTGTGCATCATATAAAACTGGGGAAGTTATTTTTAAGTGGCAAACTTTGGTATACAAACCTATTTTGAATATGAATAGAAATATTACCCAACATGAATCTATTCGAGTAACTGAATCTCAGGTACATGTACAAGGGACAGTTAATCAGTATATGGCTTGTTCTAGCAGTAATAATTGTAGGGATAATAGTAATGATGATAATAATATCAATAATACAAATAACAATAATAATATAGTACCAGGATGAGATAACCTTTTTTGTCCTTTTGTGACTGTCTTTTCTAGGGACATGATGATAATTCAGGACATTGTCAGAAAAAAATCGGAACTATATTTTACAGGAAAATTTGGGTAATGCCCTGGGGGGATCGTCTGAATTTGGTGTATAGGAGAGGCCAGCATTTAAAAGGGATCCTGGAGAGAAATGATAAGTGCAGTATTCAGGGTAAAATGACAGCCTGTAATATGTGCTCACAATGTAATCACATTTTGCTTACAACTCATGTTCAAGTGGGTGATAAAAGGATTAATATAAAGGGAAAATACAACTGTAACTCCCAAGCAGTGGTTTATCTGGCTCAGTGTAAGGAGTGCCCAGCATTTTACATAGGTAAAACTCAACATAAGTTGGCACTGAGGATATATGAGCACATGTATGAAATTAGACAGGCCAACAAAAAGAATGCATTATATAGGCATATTAAAACTCAACCTCAACACACTTTTAAATTTGTGGTTTTAGAGCAGGTGAAACACCATAATAGGGGAGGACCCTGGAAGGTTTATTTAGAGACCAGGGAAA
Organism: Protopterus annectens; assembly: GCF_019279795.1. Classification (NCBI taxonomy): domain Eukaryota; kingdom Metazoa; phylum Chordata; order Ceratodontiformes; family Protopteridae; genus Protopterus; species Protopterus annectens. The sequence continues at coordinate 80,410,235 of NC_056744.1, read as the reverse complement.
CATGGTGGCAGATTTTCACTAAAGCTAGTTGCCCCCCTGGTTTAAATGAACTAGTATCTATCACCAGTTCATAAAAGTTAAAAGTTTATGACATATGAATGAAATATTCAGTTTGTATAAGTTCCTTGTTATGTATATATCAAGTGTTTTCATGAAAGTATATTTATTAACTGTGAACAAATCTGAGTAATTTATAAGAGTTTAGTATGTAACAAATCAGTTTCCAGATTTTAATTTGTTGTAATGTCTTTTTAAAGATCAATTAGATGTGTGTTCTTTCTATTGGTGTGTTAGTATCAGCTGATCAGCTGCTAGTATATAAAAAAGTAATGATGGTATTTTTATTTGTCTGAAGAAGTCTGGTGATGTACAACAGACGAAAACACTCATCTCAATAAATTTATGTGGTTTGTGTGCCTGATACAGCCTGTGCTCATTTTATTTTATTTTACTTTGGTTTGTGTTTTTTATGGTTTTAACAGATAGAAGGTGGACTGTTAAAAGTGGAGGCTAAGTGACACAGAGGTAAGAGGAACAATGTGATGGAAAATAGGGAGGGGTGAAGATCATCTGTCAAGTTGCACCAGCATGGAACTCATCCAAAAGACAGTCACATCTATGACTGACATCATGGCTGGATCCAGCCAATGGTGAGATGGTGACTGAGGCCATGCAGCTATGCAACCTTGCCAACTGCATGAAAATACACTCCATGGTGCCAATCCAGGTCTCAAGCTGCCAGTCTACCTCACTCCTGACCAGACTTCACACTTTCTGCTGGATGACCAAAGGCGACCATGCATTTCAAATCCCTGATGAGGGCCTATATACTCCCTATGGAGAAGCAGCACCAGATATCATCAGTGAGCTCTCCTCATCATAGCCCATGGGATGACCTTCATCACCATGTACAGATGTTGGCATGGTGACTTCATGGGACCCAGCAGGTGGTAGTGAGGCTGGTGCTCGGCATGATGGGTGATGAAAACCCAGCATGTGGTGTTGAGGCTGGTGCCAGGCATGGTGGGTGAATGCAACCCGGCAGGTGGTGGTATATATAACACTCTTTGAATCATAATTCCCCATACAGGGACAAAGGAAAATTCTATCAATACCACCCACAGTGATCTATGATCCCTCATTTCCTCATGTAGTTATGTCTAACAGTTCTAGTGGTGTCAGTAAATACATTTTCAAAAAGGGTCTTCAAATCTTTCACCTTTCTAAAGAGTGTTATATACATTGTGACATATATTTCCTGCTCAGCTTTTTATGTTGGAAAAACAACAGGAAACTTGAAGACAGGATACAGGAGCATTTGTATGATATTAAAAAAGGTAGAACAGCAAATGCTGAGAGGTATCTTAACTTTAAGAAATTTGTGTTTTCCATTATTGACTGTGGGCAGTATAGACAAAATGGGGGTAACACCAACATTTTGTTGGAATATCATGAAATGACCTGGCAGTTGTGATTAAAGGTGAAGTGAAGCATTCTTGGGCACTCTGATGAAGTTATTTAACTCCAAATGAAAGTGCTCAGTGTTTCAATAAATTAGATTTCGTGTGAAAGTACGTCTGGGAACTTTTGTTTTTTGTTTTGGTATTTTTCATACACACCTTCATTGCTGGTTTTATTGAACTCCTACAATAAGAATGGGGGACAATGGTGGGGGGATGATGATATTAGTAGATGTGGCTCTGTCACTGTTGCATAGGACAGTGGCATATGTTCTGAGTAGTAATTAGTGTGTGTGTGTGTGTGTGTGTGTGTGTGTGTGTGTGTGTGTGTGTGTGTGTAAAGTGGGCAGTAAAGCAAGGGAGAAAGAAGCAAACTCTGTGCAGAAATGTACAGCACTGTATAAAGTAACAATGTATATGCAGGTATCATACATACTGTGTGGCACAGGATGGAACACTATCACACAATGTATATGCAGGTATCATACATAGTGTGTAGCACAGGATAGAACTCTAGTACACAATGTATATGAAGGTATCGTATGTAGTGTGTGGCACAGGATGGAACACTATCACACAATGTATATGCAAGTATCGTAAATAGTGTGAGGCACAGGATGGAACACTAGTACATGATGTATATGCAGGTATTATACATAGTGTGTGGCACAAGATGAAACACTAGCACACAATGTATATGCAGGTATCATACAATGTATGTGGCACAGGAAGGAACACAAGCGCATGCTGTATATGCAGGTATCGTACATAGTGTGAGGCACAGGATGGAACATTAGTACATGATGTATATGCAGGTATCGTACATAGTGTGTGGCACAGGATGGAACATTAGCACACAATGTATTTGCAGGTATCATACATAGTGTGTGGCACAGGATGGAACATTAGCACACAGTGTATATGCAGGTATCATACGTAGTGTGTGGCACAGGATGGAACACTAGCACATGATGTATATGCAGGTATTGTACATAGTGTGAGGCACAGTATGGAACACTAGTACATGATGTATATGCAGGTATCATACATAGTGTGTGGCACAGGATGGAACACTAGCACTTGATGTATATGCAGGTGTCGTACATAGTGCAAGGCACAGGATGGAACACTAGTACATGATGTATATGCAGGTATTGTACATAGTGTGTGGCACAGGATGGAACAATAGCACACAATGTATATGCAGGTATCATACATAGTGTGTGGTACAGGATAGAACACTAGCACATGATGTATATGCAGGTATCGTACATAGTGTGTGGCACAGGTTGGAACACTAGCACATGATGTATATGCAGGTATCATTCATAGTGTGTGGCACAGGATGGAACACTAGCACATATAACACACCTTAAAATATTCAAGAAACAACTGCAGACTTGTCTCACACCTTGTGTAACTTTTGTAAAATTAAAATTAAAAGGAAAACCACAAGTAACGGTGAAGCACTGTGTCACACACAAAAAAACTTTAATCCACTGGTTTAGCGCTTTCAGCTCAAAAATTAGGCCTTCATCAGAACAAACTGTTAAAAAACTGTCCCATTTTTATAGCATCATCAGTACACATCAAACCAATCAGATCTCAGTTTTCTTAAAACTTAATATAAAAAATATATATATGTGTGCAAAATACATCCTAAATAATGCATTCCTTTTTAACAAGCATACAAACTATTTACATTTATTATAATAGGCTTTTCTTTTCTTGGAAAATCAGGGCACCAGGGCTTAACAATGGTGTAGACTATAAAGCTGTGTTGGAAAGTATCTTATTGTGGCAATATTATACTGCCCACAATCATTAAGCACTATTTTACCTTTGTGAGCTGCTTGCAGGGGTTTTTAACACAACATAGACATACAGCTGTATTGGACTTACCTTGGCATGCGCAGCCTGCAGAACAAACTACCAGGCATGCACACGGGCAGGTATGGGTCTTATATCACCATATAGAGCTGACATCATACTGCATTATACATGTAATTCAAAAATGTTTAAGCCAAGTAACTTCATTAGCTAATTATGGTGCTATGTGGCTTGGAAAAAGCTACTGTCTCCATTGCAGTGCTGACAGTGATACAGGTAGTAAACTATCATACAGAGCATTGATTCTGATGGAAAATTTCATAGTATTATATAAGCATAAAAATAAAAAAGAGCTGATTACAGCAGCTGTGGTAAGGGGGCACAGGCTATCAGCAGTTGGTGATATAGAATGGGTATCTTTCTGTGGCAGCTGTTGTTAAAAAGGAACCTGCATTATATACTGGGGTTGACAACACAGGAGGTGGTAAAGGAGAATGAGGCCACAGGCTGACCTGTTCCAGCTGTTCAGGTAATATGGCTGCTGCTCCTAGCATCTTATTGTGGTTAGTTTTTTTTTTTTTTGTTCACCAAGAAGTGATGGTGTACAGAACTGCTGCTCAGTGTCAATATGTTTCCAAATCACTCTGCCATGTTGTGTACTCTCATTTACAGTATCAGTTGGTCTTCTTTCCATAATGTTGCTCATTTGCATACTGCTGTGCAGTCATTTGCATATTATGCTGACCACACTATTTGTGATGTTAGCACAACTACTTTGTGTATGTCTCTGAATCAGCACTACCTTGCATGTCGCAACTCATTGCACTATTTTGTCTAAACAGTACGGCACTTGTTTCTGAATTCAGGGGTATATTTTTAAACAGCTATTAATTAAAATCAGATGACTGCAAACTAGGAGCCATAATCAAAACTCCTAATGATGTGGACATCCTACAAAAGGGCCTCACTGAGACAGATGCCTGGTGTCAAAGCCATGGCCTCAAGCTCAATGTCAAAAAGTGCATTGTCATTACCTTTGGTAAAAATTCTATACCCATGAACTGCAACATAGGCGGTAGTATACTTAACACCGAAAGTGTGATAAGAGTCCTTGAGACACAGGTGGACAGTAGCCTCTCCTTTGATAATCACATCACTACAGTTGCCAGGAAATCCTTCTACGTGGCACATCTCATCACAAAAGGTTTCTCATCCAGAAAAAAAGAGGTCATTGTTCCCCTCTACTCATCACTGATTAGACCTATTATAGAGTACAACGCCCCTTTTGGTATGTATCTCACACAACATCTACAACAACTGAAAAGGCCAGAAAAATACCTCACAAAGAGGATTACTGGCCTCAAACAGATGCCCTACGCAGATCGTCTCAAAAAACTCCAGCTTTACTCCGTCACATATCGCCTACTCAGAGGTGATCTCTGCCTAAAATACAAATCTACGTCAAACCCAGAGCTGTTGGACATGCTCCACTTAAAGAAATCCCAATCCCTCCAAGCTACACGCTCTAGGGACCTAAACCTTGTCACCACAATAAACAGAACATGCCGGAGGGATATATTCCTGTCCCAGAGACTTCCCATACTCTGGAATAAACTACCTATCTATATCAAACAAAGCTCCTCATTAGCACTCTTCAAGAAAAATCTTGATGATTGGATGGGAAATAGGAAATTCATCCCGGGGATCACCTCTGTGGCTCTGCTTGACAGTGGCACAGGAAAATAATTTTCTTGGGTGGCAAAAGCCAGGGTACCTTTTTGGCTGGGCTTGTGTAGGCCCCAGGGCCAATAGCCTAGTACCTACCTATGAACCTATGAACCTATATGCCAGCATAGCTAGCTGGAGTTTTGTAAAGAATTATATATCATTTGTATATCAAACTGATTTGTACAGATGCTTGTGTTGAAAAAAGTATTTGTAAAGCTGCTTGTGTTAAAATGTGCCAACAGTACGTATGTCCTGCTGGACAGCAAAGAAATACACCTGCATGTCAGACTGTATTATAACTGTTAAAATTAATATTACAACAGAGAATACTGGAAGAGAAGAGGTTAAGCTTAGCTCAAGCTAACTTTGAAAAATAGTTTAAATTAAATTACTTAATTTAGGCCATAAAGATTGTATCTTACAGTTCAGATTTCAACCAGAGACAAAATATCTGAGAAAACAAGGACTAGGAATCCAGCTGTATTGTCTCTAGCACAGAACTAATTGCTACCCTATTAGTGTGAAAATATTGAAATGGTTTTATTACTTCCAGAAGTTGCAACAGATCTTAGCAAAGCTCTATGTGTGTGTACTATTGACATGTATGTGTTAAATTCTGGCAGCTTCTGGTAGTATGGGAACCAAAATCAGATGACCAGATGTATATGATGTCATTTTATAATCCATGAAAAAATTATTTTTTAATTCTAGATGAGATTGAAGTCTCAGAGCAGTCTGTTTTTGGAACCTGACAAAGAAGGACCCCTCACCTACTTCATCTTGCCTTGCTCTAGTAAGTGACCAGGGAATAGTAATTCTTTAGATCAGTCAGGAAAATATAATGGGATTAGTTAAATACTGTTTTTCTGTAACTGTGTGAATCTATTCATCTGTGTTATTTTAAAATTTCCTGTGATTGAAACTGTGGTGTTTATTGTAAATAGATATTTCATATTTTCATGTTCTTTTATTATTTATTATTAAATATGTTTAAACTTTTCATTGTGGCTGGTCCTTCAGAGAATATTTTAAACTTTGGGAGTACTTATATCTGTTTGGTGACTCTGTGGCCACTCCTGAAAGCCTTACTGCATTGGTCAAACACTATCTTTTGTATTAATATTAATTTCACTCAGTATGATTGGATACCCTTATAAAAGCCTTAGAGTAGCTGCCTTTGGATTGTCTGGTAGCAGTGTAACTACCTTATAGTTTGGGCAGAAGGGGGCATAGCTAGTAAATCTTTGCCAGCCTTTCCCAGGTGTGAGTGTGTGTGTGTGTGTGTGTGTGTGTGTGTGTGTGTGTGTGTGTGTGTGTGTGTGTGTGTGTGTGTGTGTGTGTGTGTGTGTGTGTGAAAAATCAAATCTCAAACAGTGTGTGTGTCAGCTACAGCTCAGGACACATAGCACTGGTTTCACAGAGAGGTTGGTGGAGGATTTGGCTTGGAATACTTGGCTGAGGACTCAAATCTACAGCTGTGTCAGTGGAGATTCTTATTTGGGGCCTGGATAGAGAGAGGGGAAACCCAGTCCCAGGACTGAGTGTGCTCCCTGTGTGCTCTTAAGGGAAATTGTGCTTGGTGCAGAGAGCTGCATCTGAAAATACTGTGCGTATCTATTTTTGTTCCAAGTGAGCTTCCCTCACCGGTGTCAGGGGTGATAATTCAGGCTCCTTGATTACTGACCCAGAGGAGGGGATGTTGCACCCTCATACAGGGAAAACAGTGTGCTGACATGGGCCACTTGATCTACACTCAAGTTATTTGTACTAGGCCAGTGTCTTCTTTTTTAGGGGACACCCAAAGTAATATTCATACTGACTAGGAGAAATTTGGCCAGGGTACTAAGGAACTGCCTTTAATCTTTTCAAGCATTAGGTGGCACCACAGGACTGTCATTAGTGCTTAGAAAATTATCAAGAGGAAAAGAGGCAGCAGGTTGAGTGTTGACAAATGCAGAATACCAAATTATCACAATCAAATTCTGTAAGATGGGAAAATGTTGTGACAGTATTGGAGGAAGGAGGTCTGAAAACTCCTGTGCTGATGCAGATGATTAATAGAGGTGAGCCAAATACTGATAAGGAAGCAAGTTGCAGTACTATGGTGGAGCACATGCTGGGAGAACTAACAATGGAAGAGCTGTCAGATGAATCAGGAAAAGGAGATGGATTGCTGCAAGCTGCTGACAGCTGTTTGGGGGGAATGCATGCCTAGTGGATTAGCTTGTTTCAAAAGTACACCCCAACAACAGAGTGTTGTTGGGAGCAGTAAGAACACTTTTTTCTTATGAAGAAATGGTAAACAAAGGCAAGAAAGATGCTATGTTTGAAGCCAAGAGAAGAGTGGGACTGGGCAAGGACAGCAAAACTATAAGAGAAGTCCAGTGCTAAGAACTGAAATGAAGAACTGTTGAACTATTAACAGGTATGAAGTTATGGAAAGTGTTATTTTACCTTTGGGGTTTAAAGTACAGGACATACGAGCAGTCATTTACTTAGGAACAAAACAATTTTCAAGGTTACTTTTGAAACTTTTACTTTACTTGAAAAATTTATGAATGACTTGGGGAAAAAGAGTTCAGTAGCACATTGAATGAACATGTTTCAGAATGTGGGCCGACAGTTAAGGAAGAAAAAATGTGCCATTCAGAATATTGGTCATATTGGAACTTAAAAGACATTTTCTGTCTGCTTGTAACAAGGTACATGTGTTTAAAAAATGTATGATGAAAGAAATGTTTGGATGGGGGAGTTATGGTCGACACTGGATGTACATGTATGGTTACCACCCGTCTTTTTGGCAGCAGAACACTCATGGGTTGAGCTATCTCATCCCATTGCTTGCACTTTGAAGCAGTGGGACTTTAAAAGTCCTGTTTTTTAATCATGCCAAATCACCATGGAAAAGCCAAAAATACTTCAATTTTTTTTCCACGGCAATTCGGTTATGTCACCAACCCAGACCTGCAGTCAGAGCTGTTGTAAATTGTGCGGTAATTGGCTGCAACTCTTGAAGGGGGTGGGGATTCAACCAGGAAGACACCTACAAAGGTTGTGGCTGTAGAGCATTTTTTATTAGTGCTTCTACAGCCACTAATATTACAGGACTGAGATTTTCTCTTTTTTCAAGCCAGAATACCAGCCAGCCAGCCAGACATCCATCCAGGAAGCCAGGAAGCCAGGAAGCCAGGAAGCTAAGAAGCCAGCCAGCCACTCCAGCATGTAGGAAGCTGGCTAGCCAGCCAGTCACTCCAGCAGGCAGGAAGCCAGTCATCCATCCAGCAATTCCAGCAGGCAGGAAGCCAGCTAGTCCATGAGACTGTGATACAACAGTCAATAGTATTTTGTGGCTCTGGTTATTTAAAATGAGAATATTGTGTTCAAATTTAAATTTAAGTTTTTAATGTTTAGAGGTAAATGGGGTGCACTACACAGTATTAAAATCTGTGCAGTGGTTATTTTGAGATTTCCAAGTAGTAGTTTTGGTATAAAAAGTGTGTGTGTGCATGTGTGTGCGTGTGTGTGTGTGCGTGTGATTGTGTTTAATTATAATTGTTGTGGTATTTTTGGGATGATTTGGAAGCATTTGTTTTTAAAGACTGAAATGTGTGTATAGAAGTTGTGTTTATTTCAGATGGGGGGCAGTCTTTACAGATAAATGCAGTGTGATACATTTCTATCGTTATGGCTTTTTCAGGCCAGGGTACTTTCCGTTTACAGATAGAAAATGTTCAAGGGTAGTTTGCACTTTTGCATGGGGAAATGTGTGCAATTTAATACTGTTTTCAAGAAGTTAAGATATACTGCTTTTGGTATTTTTTCCTAGTGTTCTTGCAATGTTTATGCGTGTATAACTTTTTATTTTTTGAGGGGGAATGTTCATAGGTAATGTAGTGCTTTTATTATTCTACTAGGTTCATGTTGCCAACTTACCAAAGCTTTTGTAGTTGGAAATGTGTGTATTTTATTTTTTATACTGCCTTTAATAAGGATAAAATGCCCTGCTTTGCTTATAATGTGAATATGGATGTGCTGCTTTACTTGGGCCTGTTTATTGCATTGTTGTGCTGGGTAAATTACTGTTATAGGGTTATTTTTATTTCTCTTAATTGCTATATTTGGAGGTAAAAGGGATCCATGGGGTCTGCTGTGCAATGTAGTTTATTTTAACTGTTCTTGCAAGAAGTACATTTAAAAGGTAAAATGTTTACTTTTTTTTGTTGGATGCATGTTCAGAAGTTAATGCAGTGCATTTGGAATTGTGCTAAACATGTCATCATTATTTCAGGATAGTTTGCTTTTATAAGTAGCAAAGTTTTTATTTTGTTTTTAGTGATGTCATCAATACGTTTACAAAGTACTGCTTTCATTATAATGTGATTATGGCCATTGCTGCTGTTGGGCCTGTTCTTTATTGCATCATTGTGCTGTGTAAATTAGTACTATAGGTTTATTTCTTTTTTCTTAATTGCTGTGTTCAAAGGTAAATGGGATCTATGGTGTCTGCTGTGCATTCTAATTAATTTTAGACTGGCTTTTTAGTGAAGTGAAAATGTGTGTAACTATTTTCTGGAGGGGTGGGGGGCATGTTTGGTGGTAAATATAATGCATTTGGTTTTTTACAAGCTCTCTTAATGTGACGTTTTCAATGGCCAAAATGCCCCCCCACATTATGTAATTTGCTATTTTACCTTTTTAAATGATTTGTAATGTTAATTCTCTTCTGTGCCATTCCTCAGGTCTTTCATATTCCAATGGTTTGACAGTTTTCAGGTGCCAATGCTTTTCAAACCAGTTCTTTCAAATGCCAGTGTTTGTAGCCAGTTCTTTCAAATGCCAGCATTTCTATACATACAGCTACAATCTCATTTTTCCATTTTTGCACACGGGGTTATCAGGGCATCATTTAACAGTGACAATAATCTAGAGCTATGGCCAGTTCTTCCTCAGGTCTTCAGTGAATCTATATCAAAGAACAATTTTAGTAACTGCTTCATGTGTCATATATCAATGTTTATATGATTATCAGGTGCCAATGTTTTTCAAACCAATTATTTCACATGCCAGTGTTTCCAGCCAGTTCTTTTGCATGACAGTGTTTCTAGCCAGTTCTTTTGCATGACAGTGTTTCTAGCCAGTTCTTTTGTTTGCCAATGTTTCTAGCCAGTTCATTCATGTGCCAATATGTTACTGCACCCTACTAACAGTTTTGCTAAATATGTTGCATATCAGGTAAGTACAGATTCAAGAATGAAAAGAACACCAGCTTCATAACAGTCAACCACCAACAAGAGAATGTACAAGTGGCAGGATGTTTGAAAACAGAATTCGACTGGATCAAGAAATGCATTGATGTAAAAGCATTCTGCAGGTACTGCAAAAAGAAATTCTTATCAACCCACGGTGTAAGAAATGATGTTGCATGACATGAGGCAACTGAACAGCATAAGATTGCTGTTCTTCAAGCAAAATCCAGTCACCTGATGACAAAGTGGGCAAGGAACACAAACCTTGAGGGACCAGAACGTAGGATCATTGCAGCAGAAGCCTCTAAGGTGTTCCATGCTGTTAAGAACAATATTTCCTATAACAGTTTGGACTGTGCAGTAAAGTTGGCCAGCTGGTTGTACAGTGACTCGGACATTGCAAAAAAAACATCTTGTGGAAGAGGAAGAACCAAGACTGAAGCCATTGTCAAAAATGTTTTGGGACCACACTCTATGGAATGCCTCCTGCATGACCTTCAGAAAACAGGCAATTCATTTGCATTATCATTGGATGCTTCCAGTAAGGGGAACATAAAATTATCTCCACTTGTTGTGATGTATTTTTCTAAAGAAGAAGGGGAGGTGAATGGCCTTTTGGACTTCTATGATGATCCTGATGAATCTGCCCAGGCTATATGATAGCAGATTTCAAACATTATAGAAAAGCACTCTGCCCTAGAACAGCATTTCAGCATATGGGGCTGTTAAAGCCAGTGTGAACTATGGGATGAAATCTGGTGTGTATAGCAGATTAAAAGAAAAGTGCCCATCACTCCAGAAGGCTAACTATGTTGCACACATCATTCATAATGCAGCCAAAAAAGCTGCAGCACAACTACCTCATGATGTAGAAGCATTTGTGATGAAACTTTTCAGCCATTTCTCAGGTTCTGCCACAAGAACCAGTGACTTGAAAGACTTCTTTGAGTTTTGTGGCACTTGAGAGTCTCTTAAGACATGTACCAACAAGGTGGCTGTCACTACTGCCAGCCATTGAAAGAATAGTGAAAAATCTCACAGTGCCCCAGTACTATTTCCTCTCCCAGGGAGAAGAGGAGCCCCCCCAGGCAGATGTGGCTGTACTTTTCAGCTAATGAGCATGTCTAGAATGCATTGCCTACACTGCCCCAGTACTATTTGCACTTTCTCAGTGTTGTTCTTGTGGATTTGAATGAACATATACTGTAAGTACATTAGTAAAAACAGCACTTCCTGCCTTGGAAAAATTTTGAGTAATGGTCTCTCTCAAGGAAAAACTGCAGGCAAGAGCTGAAGGTGCTATCTTTGGAGAAAAACTTAGGGCATTTATGAGCACATTAGACAGAACTTCTTTTAACAAATTGAAAAGAGACATCATCGTATTCTTGGAGACTGCAGTCAAGTACTTAGAACAGTGGTTTGATTATACTGATAACAACTGCTTGTTTACACTGTTTAAATTATCTTTAACTGAGCCCTTTGCTTTCAGTGACATAATCAGTGAAACCACTGCCCTGAGTCTGCAGGATGTAGATGAAAACCATCTTTTCTGGGACTATTTAGCAATTAAGCCCTTTCTCCAGCAGTTATGCACCACAAGCTTGTCCCCGGGAGAGAAATGGCTAAAGCTTTTCAGAAAAGGGCCTGAGCTGACTGCACTATCTGGTAATTGCTAGGGTATTATCTATACCAACATCAAATGTGTTTGCAAAAAGAGTTTTTTCTTTGGTAAAAAGTCAATGGACAGATGTGTGATACTAATGTAGTATGAGCATGTTAAAAGCCGAGCTAATGATGACTATAAATTACCGGATGAAATGTAATGACTTTTATTTAAATATTTTATCAAACCAGGCCCTTCTTCAAGCCATAAAATCAAATGCAAATTACACATCTAAAAAAAGTGATTTACACTGCTTATCTTGTAGTGTGCACTATGTAGTTTTGTGTTAATTTTTGCTTTAGCTTTAATTTGCAATACAGTTAGTCTTAATTAGACACATTCAGCTTTTACTTTTTTAAATAAACAAGTGTCTGTTTAATATGTGTAGTGTGTTTTTTTTTCCTTTAAAGTTAACTTACTGTTACAATTGAGTAATGTGTTTTTGTAGTAATGCTTCACTTGCTTCATTTAAATGGTTTGTGAGTTTTCAGTATGCTGTAATAACAATGTTGTACCCATAACTGCAATACAGCATCTCCTTCAACACTTCTGGTGATGTCATGGTAGGGGTGTGGGCAGTGTCATATTGGCCACACCCCCATGTCCTACTGGCCACACCCCCATGTCCAACTTTGGCCTTGTTAAAAGGTGGCAACCCTGTGTACATGAAGGAATCATGCAGCATATATTAAGTGTGAATGGCAGCAGTAAGGTATTGGGCCCAACCTAAAAAATGTGTTTTGTGGGGATGACAAGCAGTTGGAGCAAGACTGTAATAAAAGAAGATGTGTTCAGTGTGGTGAACAGGGACATTGTAGGCCTAAGAGTAGAAAATATTATGGATTTGAACATTTTTGGTTTGGCTATTCTAAACTAGAAATGGAACAGTTAGAAGAAGAAGAAGAGAATATTTCAGATGAAACACAATCTGATGTTAAGAGATCTGAAGATACTGGTGAGATAACTGAATAAGAAAATATAATTAATATGGAGAAGAATGAGTGGAATGAAGTAGGGAATGTTTTTAAAAATAGAAAGTATTATTGTATAAGATTAAAATAGATGGACAGCACTAGGTCATGAAGAATGGGAAAAGGAAGAATTTGAGACAGAAGAGCAAGACAATTATGATAAATCATTTGGAGAGAAGGTACAGATATTGAAAACAGGAATAAAAACTGAAAGTAAGAAAGACTGTAAAAAAGGACGGATGAATTACTAAATGTAAATAGCACTCAGAATTACTTTAGAGATGTAGTAGTGACTGAATGGTGTAAAAAAATAAGTATAGTGGTTATATGTTTGCTAGATACAAGATATGAGAAAAAAGAAAATAGGAAAATAATTGAGACAATATGGAATAAAAAGATTATATGGTCATTGGCGAGTGATGTCTGTTCAGACATAGGATATTTTTTAAGTGAATGGAAATAGTACCTGGAAGATTAATGCTGTGTGATGTAAGGGAAATGTGTGCAAGGATAATTGAAGTTGATGCATACACTAGTATAATGGAAAAGAAAAAGACATTTGAAGAGAGTAAACATTTTATCATATTAAATACATCAGATTTTATGGTTGGAGATTTTAATTGCAATTTGAGAAAAGTGAAGGGAAAAATGACATTAGATATTAATGTAATAAGAGAAGTTCTAAGATGTGAATGGTTAAAAACAGGGAAAAAACAGATAATACAGCTTTAGAACTGAAATTGATTATGTTGTGTTTTCAAAAGATATGGAAGAAATAGCTGAGTTTCCAGATCATAGTGTGGTGTAGGCTAAAATGGGAGATAATACATAAGTAACAAACGAAGAGAAAGGAATTTGAAAAGAATGCTAAAGCAGAGATGAAAAAGAAATAAAAGATTTTATTGGAACAGCATATGATAATGAGAGTACATTATGAAAGCTGGACAGATGAGTTTAGTGTTTATAAAGAGAAATGCAAGAAAATATTTTAATTTTAGAAAAAACGAGTGGCACAAAGGAATAAGAGCGCATATAATGAAATTATAAAAAGATATAAAAATGTGGTGATAGAGAAGAAAATGTTTAAAATATGCTATTTAGGCAAGGATTCTTTTTAGAAGGAAGAAAAGATGAAGTTTCATCAATTCTGTTAAAAGATGTATAAATAAGAGAAGAAAGAATGGATGCAGCATTGATGAAGAAGGAAATATCAGACCAAATTAGAAATAAAAAAACGGAAATTGGGGAAAAGCTTATGGATAGAGTGTATAAAAACGAAGTAGCACAAGAAGAAGAAGTATGGATTGTAAAACAAATATGAAAATGTTAAGCATTATCTGGAAAAAGAGATTACTCTGAGAGAAATGGAAGAAACAAAAAAAGAAAGAAGTGAAGACTAAGTACCGGGAATAGCTGGATTAGGTTATGAGAAATGAATTGAAATTAGAAATTAATATAACTGACATACAGTAATGACAACTTTGTATATATGCTCATCCCAAACCTATATATAATATATATATATATATATATATATATATATATATATAGAGAGAGAGAGAGAGAGAAAGTATAGTTATGTATATATATATATATATATATATATATATATATATATATCACAGTTATTTCTATGTATAGACGTAGACATACCTAATCTATCTATCTATCTATCTATCTATCTATCTATCTATCTATCTATCTATCTATCTATTTATCCATCTATCTATATTCAACTTAGTAAGAATTGGTACAAACAGGGTTTGTCACATGAAGGGATCCAGCAAGACTTCAGGATGAATTTAGTTCCAGCAATACTTCTCTCCTTCTCTTGCAGATTCCAACTCTCCATTAGGAGTCCTTATCTCCTTCTTTAATTTCTCCAAATGTTTAGAGTTTCTAATACTGTGAGGAGGAGGGGAATAGACCCCATTCCTTAGTTAGTGTACAATTAAAGTTCATGAGATTATTACTTCTTTAGTCATTACTGCTTCAGTCATTAATGTTTGCTGAGATTACTTGCCTCAGCACCTGCAATGCACCTGGAATAGCCTCCCTGCAATCCTTTTCCTTCCTCACTACATTCAAGATTTATTTGAAATCATACAAAGTTGGATTGTAGAATCTGATGTTATCCTCAAAGCCAGAAAATCCAAAGTAATTTCATTCAGCCATTTTCAAACAAATTTGGTATTCAAATGGGAACAGCTGTCATCTTTAACTTGTCAGGTGCATAAAACTCCTTGGGGCCAGCTCAGTGGTATTCAAGGCTTGAGCCCTGACTTTGACCCTGTCAGCCTGAGCTTGAGTAGCATCTTAGAAGCAGCTGCTTGGGAGAGGAGTTATGCAGCAATGTCCAGACACATCTTTTTAGAAGGGAAGGACATATGTCTTGCTGTAGGTGTATTATTATTGTCCATAGTGAAGACAGAAGAACCTAATGAAAACTGTCTGCTTCTAAGGGAGAAGGACTGTTTGGTGGCTCATATCTCTCTTAAAAGTGAAAGACATCCCTACTATGTGCCCATTGCATATCTGCTCCTTGAAAAGATACTGAGTGTCATGTCGCACACTGTCATTCCTAAAGGATTGATGGGTGGGGTTTCACAATCCAGGATACAATGAAACCTGATTCGATAATACTCACTCCATCCACATATATTGTAATGTTAAGGAGCATGTTATCCCAATCATACTCTCTTCAAAATACTACCAAATTTAATGCATATTCTCTGCTTGGCTACTACTTAGTCATCTGTTTTTTGGCTGTTTTTTCCAGAACTAGAATATAAACTCTCCTCCATATTGAGCTATACCCTACTCTTGCTGGCAGCATGCACTGTCTTAATTGCTATTTCCAGTTATTCTTTTGTGAATCTCCCACTTTGCCTGTATAGGCAGTTCTGTCTTGCTTTGCCTTTTCTCTTTTCCATACCCTGAAGTTTCACTGACAACTACTTGATGTGTTTTTGTTGTATTTTACCTTTACTGTTTTTAGTCTACTACTTTAATATTACATATTCTAAGATTTACTTTTGCATTTACACTAATAAGCACCCTTAGTTACTTGTGTGCAAACTCTAGCTATGCCAGGTCTATTTTTTGTTTTTGGCCATTCACTGGCCCTAAGGGGGCTTTTCTCCCTAGGCCTCTGCTGAAAATGGGAATTGTGCTTAGTCGGACATTCTCGGTAAACAAAAAAAAATAAAATAAATAAATATAAATATATATATCTATAATCTCTATATTTTTATCTGTCTATCTATCTATCTATTAGCTCTCTCTCTCTCTCTCTCTCTCTCTATATATATATATATATATATATATATGGATCTACCTCAGTAGATCGAACTTTTACAAGTTCTAACCACATATGGCCAAGACCATATGTTCTAATAAAAACACATAAAACAAAAAAAACTACAAAACTAAACATCTATAGCAGAGGGGGCTATGCCCCCTGCACCCCCCACACTCCCCTTACTTAAATATACCAACTCCGAGATCACACTACATTGCAAAAATGGGAAATCTTCCCTTTCCGCTCTGTACGGAGATCTCCATTCAGTCCGATCTAACTTTTACAAGTTTGAACATATGGTCTCGGCCATATGTGGTTCGAACTTGTAAACGTTCAGTCAACTGAAGGGGACCCATATATATATATATATATATATATATATATATATATATATATATATATATATATATATATATATATATATATATATACATATATATATATATATATATATATATATATATATATATATATATATATATATATATACACACACACACACACACACACACACACACACACACACACACACACACACACACACACACACACACATACACACACAGTAAATCTCCCAGCCCTACAAAAAAACACTTACCTTTGTTGACCAACCCAGAAGTCAATCAGCCAACAGCACTACATTTCACTTTGTCGATCAAATAGGAAGTCAGCCAAGTGAACTGTAACTCTGTGTGTGTGTGTGTGTGTTTATGTATATATGTGTGTGTGTGTGTATATATATATATATATATATATATATATATATATATATATATATATATATATATATATATATATATATTTTTTTTTTTTGGGGGAGGTGGTCCTATTCATAAGATCGACGGTTCAGGATGTCAGATGTATGGTCGTTGTTCTGAATTGTCAAAGGCTTAGTAGGGCAGAAAGACTGTTTTTATGGAGATTGTGGTACAGTGGGAATCAAGGAATTTTCCCTTTCCCCAACTGTAATGTGATCTTGGAGTTGGTACATATATAGTTACCATGGGGTGTGGAAGGTGCAGTGGGCTTCTCTCCCTCCAAAAAATAAGTAGACTGTCTTTTCTATCTCCCAGTTTTTCCTGCACATCTCCCTTTTGATGACTTTCTGGACTTCTACATACACAAAAAGAAAAATCTACATTGTTTTAGTTTGTTAGTTGGGATATTTTGTAGACACCCTTAGGTTAATGGATATCAGTTGGGTATGACTACCCTGTGTTTCCAAAAGTCAAACATTCCTCTTATGCTGTGCTGATGATGTCATAAGAAGGCAGAAACAAGCATGTCCACAGCTAGAGGGGTTTGGCTTTATTGGCCTGAATTTGGCCATAAAAAGATGTAAAAAGTAAAAGAAAAAAGTCATGGACATCCAGAATTGCCATTTAGCTGAAACACCTGATATCCTTAAAGGGTAATTTACATATACCCCATGATGCCTCTGCTTCAAGAGGTTTAAGGTATCACACAGTGGAAGCTAGAGTTTTCTTTTTGTGTTTTTAACCAATTGGTTTTCCTGTGTGACCTTTGTAGACTTCTACATTCCAGTAACAGCTTTCCATACCTGGCTCATCTGCACATCTTTTGTATAGTCTTCTGTCCTGAGGTGGTGCCATTCATCAACTCCACCTATTTACTCTTCTTCCTGAGGTGCTAGATCCCTGACTAAGTCCTTGCAGTCTTGTGCTTTCTCACCAGTCAACTTCCAGGTCATCAGCCTATTGCCTGTTGACCTTAGAGCCTTCTCTGACCACTGCTTGCATTTGGTTATGGCAACCAGTGGTTAATGGCATGGGCAGACTGTTTCATTGGGGATGACTTTACAATCTCTAGCTCTATTCCAGTGCCTTATTAGGAGAAAATATACCTAAGTTGCATGTTGGCCTCTCTTGTATGTGATCTTATGACTGTCTCTCTTGCTGAACCATATGTTGGCCACCATCATGCCATTTGCCAGAGAGAAGTCTAGATTGGCCTCCCTTCTTTATTCCTGTTGCCCAACTCATGTGGGTGCAGGCAATTTTCATTTCATGTTCTGTCTGTCCCGTTATGTGCATTCAAGTCACACATTATTAACACCAATTCCTGTTATCCTGTTTTGTCTAGTAGGTCCTGCAACTGCTGTCTGAATGCAGTTTTCTTCACTATCACAGCCCTGCTGTGGGGCATCGCCAAAGATTATGAATAGTGCCCTATCCTAAGAATGAAGTCTGATTGCAATGACTCTTTATTAATTCTGATGACATCCTTCACTGTCTTCTGAAGCCTCTCTTTCTCTCCATAATTTCAACACCATTTCTAGTCTGTCCTTCTGCTAAGTAATAGGTTTTGGATCCCGAGCCAAGTGGCTTTGTTACATTGCTCTGCCATCTTGGATGTCCAACCTCCTCCTTACAATCATGTCATCTACTTCCAAGATGCTTCCTGAGAGTGAATCTATACTAAATGTATCAATTCTTTGTTCATGTTTGGCAGGTTGATTGTTTTTTACATCCATCTTTCACTCAACAGAGCTATCCCCAGGTAACCCAAGCTGACCAACAGGACATTGGCTATCCAGTAAGTTATAGAAGCCTCAGAAATGCAGCTGATCTTTATGGCAGGTACACACAGGCCAACACAGGCACATACATCCCCTGGTGTAGGTCTCATGGATCCCTGGTGAAAATTAGGTCCAAAACGCACTTATCATCTGCAAATACCCATGCTTTTGTCAATATTAGTCATCACGACCAAATCACCTGGTGGCATGTAGTTTGTGATATGTGTTCTCCTACTCCAAAATGTCCTGCTAGCAGAAACCAGCTTTGCAATTTAAGAACAGTATTTTATTTAACTGATGTCACACCAGATACAGACATTATCGAGGGTATACTACGCGCCACAGTTGATGCCCAAAATTGTTGGTCTATACAACTCTTCCAAAATAAAAAAAAGAGACCAGCAGCTGTACCACCAATATGTTTTATTAGGCTAGTAGTAAAACAAACTATATAACTATACAACACAGACCAGTTTTGGCAAAAAGGCTACAATGACTTCTTCAGTGTAAATGTGTTAGAATCAAACATTCCCCATATATAGCTCAAATCAAAATCACATGATCCAATTAAAGATGCTCATTTAGTCCTGGGGGAAATAATCTCCCTAATTTAATAATCCACTTTTTCTCTTTCTGGTTCAAAATGTGATGCCAGCCAGCTTTATTGGATCTGTGTGCTGTAATTCTATCAATAATAACAAAGTTAAAAGAGGCAGCTGGATGTATTAATGTATGTTTGTATAAGGCATTCATATTTTTCTTATGTCTAATATCACAAAAATGTTCACTCATCCGAAACTTCACCGGATGTGAAGTTTGCCCTACATAGAATGCTGAACAATGGCATGTAGCTAAATAAATTACCCAATCTGACTGACAGTTGGCATAGAAAGAAATATCAAAAATGTGACCAGTATTACTACTACTAAAGGTTTTTGATTTAGTAATTTTGGAGCAATAAGAACAGTGGCCACAGGGAAAGCAACCAATCAACCGATTCCCCAATAAAGTAGTTTGTGTTAGAGACATATCTGGTGATGTATAGTGTTTGTAATGATTGAAATAAGTACCCAGATTCTTGCCTTTTTTGAAAGAAAAAGAACATGTAGTAGGTAAGATGCTAGATAATGTGTGGTCAGCCAGCAACATTTTCCAGTGGCGTCGAACACTTTGCATAAGTGAGTTAGTGTTCCGACCATATGTAGTTACATATCTAATGGTAGAATTGTCATGATCGGTTGTGACTTTATATTGAAGGAGATCAGCCCTGGTCAAGTGGTCAACTGTGCTGGAAGCCCAAATATATATAACCAGCTTGATAGCCCCTATCTTTAAATCTGGAAACAAGATCTTGTTTGAAATGATCATATGAATGTTCATCAGAACAGATACATTCTTCCCCGTATAAATTTGGACTTGGGAATATTATTGCAGACATGAGAATGATAGCTGGTTGCGTGGAGGAGGGAATTGTATTGGGGAAATTTATGATATACCTGAGTGGAAAGTGTGTTATCAAAATTTCTCTCAACCATGACATCCAAGAAGATGATATTGTTTGGATTATGATTGACCGTAAATTCAATTCACTATTTGTTTTCATTTAAATAATCTACAAACTCATGTAAATAATCAACATCGGACTCCACACCAGCCAGCAATCATCCAAATACCTCCTCCAAATGTCAGTTTCATCAAGGTATAAATTGTGGGATTGATCGTAAATGATTTGTTCCTCAGCAAAAGATATGAACAAGTCGGCATAAATAGGGGCAAAAGATGCCCCCATGGCAGTACCCTTTTTTTTTTCTCAAAAAACGTTTTATTAGGTATATATAACAAGACAATAAGAGTGTTGTACATGAGAAAAATATGTTTGAATAAGCAAAAATGCAACATTAAAGAAAACAACTTTTTCAGAAAAATTAAATACAATAGTAATAACACAAACATTGCAAAAATATATACACTATGTACAAGTTATGCTTAACTGAAAAACAATAAGAAGAGAGAAACCTGACATGAGAAAAAAAATATTTATGCAATTAACACAAGTTGAATGAAGAATTTGAGGCACTAATCATTGATAATATTTAAAACTTTTACTAACATTAACTTTTTAAAAGTCATTTTTTTTGGACTTCTGACTATGTTTTTCTGAGCATCAATATATAAATACGCCATTTTCTGAAAAGCAACCCAATTTAGTTTGGTACGATCAAGCCAATTTTGGGTTATGTACAATTTTAATAGTGAGCAAATAAAAATAATCACATGAGTATCTAATTTTGAGAAATGAGTTAATGGAATATGAAGAATGGCAAATTCCCAAGATAATGTAGATTTATGATAACCCATTTTTTGTAGCCTGACTTTCAGAGACATCCACATTCTATGAGAAAAACTACAATACCATAAAATATGGAGGAGATCTGCCTGGGAGTGATGACAACAAGGACAAGATGAAGATTTACTTGGGTTAAATTTATTTAATTTGTACGGAGTATAGTAGGCATCATTGTTAATCATTAATTGTGTGTATAAAAGTTTTTTAAAAGGGGTACAATCCTTTGTATATCTGATAGCCAGGAGTTTCTGATACTCAGATATTTGGGGATTATGCTTTAACCAGACATTAGACAAAAGACAATTGTGATCCATCATTAAACTCTTTGTCAACTTGTAAGAATTTGATAACATTTTATGTGATAAAGATAAAGATTTTATAATCGTGTTGAGATTATTCATTTGGTATTCTGTAGGATCTATAAATGGAAACCTACTTTTAATTGTTTCCCTTAGTTGACGAAGAATTGACGAATAATTCCACTTAACTTTTAAAATCCTACACCAATCAGTTAGGGATAAGTCAAAATGTTTTAAATACATCTCCAACTTTTAAATTCTTTATTAGAGGATAATGTGTAAGGTTAAAAGGCGTATTATCTATCAATATATTTGGGTTTAGATGAATTGGTTGAATAAAGTGAGATATCTTGTCTAGATTACATAGTTTAAGTAAAGTTTGAAAGGCTTTAATCTTGTGTTTAATGAATATAGAAAGATTTTTAGTAGATATGGTGTCCAAAGAAATAAAAGGAATAACTTCTGGGCTTATATTTTTAGATATGATGTAATTATACCATATTTTTATCCATAAAGAATGATTGATGTGAGAATTATTCGTGAAATTAGAAATAGTGAAAAGTTTATTAGATGTAACAATCAGATAGTAAAGATATAAGTTAGGAAGACCTAGACCACCTTTATCCTTAGAAATTGATAATCTGGAATAGGAAATTCTAACCGATTTGGGGAACCATAAAAATTTAGCTAAAACTTTATCTACAGATTCAAAGAAAGACTTAGGAACTATCTGATCAGAAGAAAAGAAATGGTAAAGGAATCTAGGTAAAATGTTCATTTTAATTATAGCAGCCTTTGATAAAAGTGAGAGATTTAGATGTTCCCATCTGTTTATATCAGATAATATTGAGTTCCAAACTTTGTTTAAGTTATTTTGAAAAGAAGATTTATTATTGTGTTCTAAACTGATACCTAAGTACTTTATACTAAAAGTAAACTGAATTTGATTATCAAAAAACGGGAGTGGTTTATGGACTAAATGATTTAAAGGAAATATATAAGTTTTAGAGGAGTTTAAAAGATAGTTCGAAACAGATGAGAAGTAATCAATAGAATTTGTTAATTTCCTAAAGTCAGATAATGGAGTTTGAAAATAAATTACTAGGTCATCAGCAAAGGCTGAGAAATAAATTTTTTTGTTAAGAATTCTAGGAACATTATGAAAAGTGTTCTGAATAATGTACAGCAATAGAGGTTCTAGGTAAATGTTGAAAAGAAAAGGGGATAATGGACATCCTTGTCTCGTACCTCTAGTGATCTTTATTGGAGAAGAAAAGTGACCATTGATGTAAAGTCTGGTAAACATATCTTTGTACAATATTTTTATGAAGTTAATAAAAAATAAAGGAATATTAAAACAAAGCATAGTTTGAAAAAGAAAATTCCAACAGACTCTGTCAAAAGCATTAGAAGCATCAACGCTCAGAGCATATATTGGGTTTGTATCATTTTTACTAAGATGAATGATAGACTCTAAAGATAATGTATTATCCCAAGCATGTCTATGGGACATGAAACCAGATTGATCTTGAGAAATAATTGAGGGTAAAATCTGTTTCAATCTACCCACCAGAATAGATGATAAGATTTTAATATCAAGATTTATTAAAGATATGGGTCTATAATTAACTGGGTCTGATTTTTCTTTGTTATTTTTCAGAATTAAAATAGTTTTAGATGTATTCCAATGAATGTCTGAAATATCATTTAATCTAATATAATTATATACCTTAAAAAGAAAAGGAAGAATCACTGATTTAAAAGTTTTGAAAAATTCCGAAGTAAAACCATCTGGACCAGGAGATTTGCCAGACTTAAGATTATCAATAGAATCCGATATCTCTTGTATAGAAATAGGAGTAGAAAGCAATCTTTGTTGGTCATCATTTAATTTAGGGAAATGTAAAGAATTTAAAAAAGTTTTTATAAAATTATCATTAACAAAATTAGAAGAATTTGAGTATAAATCCATATAAAGTAAAGTAAAGAGCTGAATAATTTCTTCATCTGTGTTGTATAATTTATTGTTATAAAACAAGAAAGAAATTTTTGGTCTGTCAAAATTATTTTTAATAATTCTAGCTAATAGCTTGGAAGGGACCTGGGCCCATTCTGAATATGAGGCTAGAAGTTTTTGTTCAACTAAAGAGAGGCTATTTTGATGAAGCATAATTAAGTCTTTCTGGCATTCAAGAATTTTCTTTTCTAAATTGGAATCATAGTTCCTTCTAAGTTGATTTTCCAAAGATAGAATTCTATATTTTAAGAACTTCTCTTTTCTAAAGTACTGTTTTTTGAGATAGGCCGCTTTACTGATAAGTAATCTTCTCAATCTAGCTTTACAAGCAGCCCATTGTATGTCATAAGGGATATCCGATGACCCTAGATTACCCTCCATTTCCTGAATAATTTCAGAGCATTGTTTATAAATTTCTTCATTGAGTAGTAAATTATTATTTAAAGACCATTTATTTGAATTGAAATTATTTTTAATATTAGTATTTATGCCCAGTTTTAATAAGATTCTTGAATGATCAGAAAAAAATCTAGGTTCAATAGTAAAATCTAGAATATATTTTGAGATAGAGTCAGAGATTAGAAAAAAATCCAGTCTGGACCATGATCGATAACACTTAGAGTAATAGGTATAAATATCATTCCTACTTGAGAATTTGACAGAATGTAATGGATCAACCAATCCATGCTCTATCATTAAATCGTTAAGAGCCTGAGTAGATTGATAGTTATAGGAAGCAGTGGATCAAGAACGATCAATTTCTGGATTTATCACTGCATTCCAATCTCCTCCTACTATAATATAATGATCTTTATATGATGTGAGAATATTGTAAATTTTTAAAATAAACAGATGTTGTAGACTACATGGACCATATATATTTAGAACTAGAAGAGGTTTGTCTAGACTATGAATAGAAGCGGTAAACAAACACCATCTACCCTCATTATCAAATTTCTCATCAATTATGATCCCCATGAATTTTTGTTTAATAATTATGGCTACTCCTCTGGAATTAGATGAGTCCCCTGCAGCTACAATCCTCCTAATCCATTTTTTATTTTTCTCTTTGGCCCAATCAAGTCGAGGGATATGAGACTCTTATATAAAACAAATATTGGCCTGTGACTTGAAAATCAAATGAAACAATAATGACTTTTTTGTTTTATTTTGGACTCCTCTAACATTCCAGGAATCCACTGATATATCAACTGACATATTTAAGGCGAACAAGCAATATTGATGCTGTTAAAAAAAAATAGTAAAAAAAAAACATAGAGTGAAGTCCCAACAATACGTAAACCAGTGCCTACAAGAGATGAAAAAGACCCACTTGTATTGAACAATGTTTGAGTATTTAATCAAATCAAAAAATATTCCTTGTAAAGGAAAAATAGAATAAAGAATAATATAACATTCATTTATTTCCTTTATCCTAACCCTAGTGCCTACCCACCAAACACCTATTGATAAGGGAAAACCAGATATGATTAAAATAGAAGATGAAGTTTTAAATACTAATAGCATCTGATTATTAAAACAAACACAAAATGTAAGCCTAACAAATGTTAAAACCCATACTAAACTACCAAAACTATATACAAGACTAACTACATTCAAGATGTCCAACATACTCAATCCCCACTAATATATTACACTATAAGCTCCTATTTTAAGTAAAGAAAATATATATCACTAGACTAAATTTCCTCACATATTCCCAAGAGAGAAAAAGAAAAAAAAAATTTGTGATTGACAAAAATGACCAATAATAAGCTGAGAACAAACAAATATGAAACAACATATATGCAAATTAAGGTAAAATATATTCACCTTACTATATATATGAATAAATATATATGAAACTAGAATATTTGAATCATGAATAAGGTGCTGATTTAGCTATAAAATGAAACTAGATATAAATATTGTAGAACAAAATAAAATTATGTAATATCTAATAATCACACAATAAAAACAATTTTCTCAGTGGTGAATTGGTGCCTAACTGTGACAATAATATCTTAAATTATGTTTAAACATTTATATCTGGACCAGATACAGTATAATCTGTCACCCAGAAGACTTATACTCCAAATTCAACCTCACAAAATGAATGTTACCTGCTAATGTAGTTGTTATATATTAGCAGTTCTATATATTAAATATATTTTGGCGCCATCTAGTGAATAAAAAGGAAAAAAAACAGGTGAACAATATCCTAACCTACAGTGTATACCTAAATTCAAAGATAAATGACTAAGGACAAAGAACAAAACAGAATGTAAGCTTCAAAAAATAAAGCATAAAAAGTTTGTGTCAAAAGCATCATTAGTTATAAATTCATGAAGCATATTAGTGTATAGAGAAGCAGTCTAATTCCATGAAGTAAACCACACAATTCTCGTATACTTCACGTTTTAAAATATCCAACACGAACAAAACAAACCTAAATTTAAGCTGTAAAATAGTCAAATAGCATACATCTAAACATAAATATTATATCAAGAGCTTTAAAATATAGATCTAAATGTGATGTACAACGGCTTAACTGTATGATAGGTTGTCAAAAGTAACTAACATTCAAAAACCCCCTGCTGTATGAAGTAAAATGCATGAACTCTCAAGATAAAAAGACAGTAAGCCAAACATAAACAATGCCAAGCATATCATAAAAACACAAATATATTTTCTTATTTGTCCCTTTTTATATTTCAAAAATAAAAGAGACTAACCTCTTTTTGTGGAAATAAAGACCCATTCCCACTTATACGTCGATATCAGAAGCTCGCGTAAAGTGAGAAAATCACAGTAAGATTTCCTGGTGGTACAGTGGAAATATGCCCTAACAAAGCCTGAAGATAATCATCGCCAGACTCAGACACATTGTACTGTAAAAATAACAAACAAATTAAAAGACCATCTCCGAACTCGAGTTGGCGGTGAAGATGTACTGCAACTGCGAAGTCCACGAATCTCCTCGGCTAGTGATGACGTCACCCATAGTCTTCAACATTTCATATGAGGTGCGCGAACAAGTACAAAACAGCTGGTGATGCGAGGAGAAGATTTTTAACTTGAATAGCCTCGAGAAGTGAAAAATTCTCCCTCCAAAAGCGGACTACTGGCGTAGGACGCTAAAAACTAGAAACTTGAAAATAATAGCAGATTACCTTTACAATATGAATAAAAATAACAAACTGCAAGGCCATAAGAACTCAAAAGTAAAATATAATTCTAGAAACCTGAAAATTAAACAGTGACATACTTCACATGAGGTTTTGGCATAACAAGACAAGATATATTGAAATAAATCCTTTTGAAACTCAATATAAAAGTAACATATTAAGACACAGTATCAGGAAGTTTTTTAAAAGCTTTAAGAAATATATCTTTAGCTTCCTTAGTATCAGAGCACACAGATCTTTTATCATTGATAGTAAAAGATAAGGTATTTGGATAGGACATACGAAATCTTATCCCTCTTTTTATCAAGTCAGCACAATAGGGAGAAAGTTTTTGTCTATTAAGTTTTATTTGAGAGGGAAGATCTTGAGCAAATGACAGTTTATGAGACTTCCATGTAAACTGCTTTTTACTTTTAGCTGCTTCCAGAATTTGGAAAGTGTCTTGAAAATTTAATAGTTTTGTGTAGATAATCCTTGGTAAAGTAGAATCCTGACTTGCACGTAATGCTCTATGAGCTCTTTCTACAATTATGGTATTAGAGGATGATTCACAGTTTAACAAAGATTCAAAGATGCTTCTAGTCACAGATAACAAATTTTTATTGTCATAAGATTCAGGCAAACCACGAATAATGATGTTATTTCTACGACTTCTGGCTTCCAAATCCAACAATTTGGTTTGTATATCAGAAATAATCTTATCTTTAGACTTAAGGTCACTTTCCAGTGAATCAGTTCTTATCTCTAAAGCTGAGTTTCTATTATCAATCATATCCATTCTGTCATTTATTTGTTTTAAAGTCTTACTAAAGTCAGCAAATTGTTCTGAGAAATTTTGAATAGCACTCTGGATAGGCTTTAATGCTAATTTTAGTTCATCCAAATAAAAATTTGAATCATTTAAGTCTTTATTACTTACTTTGGAAGAATCTGAAGATTGCTTAGATGTTCTTAATCTTTTTGAACTGAAATCTTTTTCAGGAGAGAGCATTGAAGAAAATTTGGCCTTTGTAGGCTGAGTCTCCATGGAGTCAGATTTAGTAGCCATACCCAGAGATGTAGTGCAACTGACAGTATTTCAGGATCCAGGAGTCTTCTAGGGCAGCAGATAATCAAGGCAGCTGAGAGAACAAAAATGTTCTGAGGTAAAATAAATCCGAGGATAAAAGTTCCGAACAAAAAAAACTCCAAATGCGCAGAAGACTATTTATAGAATCTTTTTGTAGAAAAAACTGAGGAAAAAGAGTACTGTAAAATTGTAAAAAAAAAAAACAAAAGTTAAATAGCTGTGAGGAGCTCAAAGAGTAGGGACTAGTCTAGTCGGCAGCCATCTTGGAATCGGCAGTACCCTTATTTTGAAGATAACATTCACCCTGATAAAAGAAGGCATTCTTAGTGAGAACATGTTCAGAAAGAACTATGAGGAAGGTGTTGAAACCAGGTTGGTAAAGCTCTGATTTGTACAACCAATATTCCAATGCATCGATGCCAGCTCTATGAGGGATATTAGTATAAAGTGCTTTACATCGAGGGTACAGAGCAACCAACCTGGTTCCATCTGCATGTCTGCAATAACCCTGAGAAATTCCGTGGTGTCTTGTAACCTCACACGTACCCATTTAAGAAGATGCTTCAAGTATCTGGTTAAAAATAAAGAAAGTGATTCTGTTAAAAAATTCCTACCCGAAACAATAGGACTACCAGGGGGATTGGTGGCATGTTTGTGTATTTTAGGCAAAAAATAAATGTATTGATGTACCGGTTCATCCACAGTAAGATGTTGTAAGGTGTTTTGTGTAATAATCCCTTCTTCCTTTGCTAGTGCTAAAAATTCATCAATTTGTCTCTTAAAAAGTGGAGTAGGGTCAGTAACTAAATGTGAATAATACCTGCAATCCATGAGTTGCCTTTTTGCCTCAGTGTCATACTGAGTCCAATCCTGAACTACAATAGCGCCACCCTTATCGGCCATCAGTATGACCAATTGATGATTATTGGCCAAATTCAAAATGACTTCTATCAACATTCGCTCCATCAACAGTGTCTGCATGTTGTCTGCCTGATTTATGCTTCCTGCCTCCCCTTCAACGTTTTGTCCTAAAGGGACACAAGTGTTGGAACATTTGTGGGCAGGTGAACTTGTAGGACCTGAGATATCTGGTTCAAAATTGGAGGAAGAATCATTCCCAGTACTATCTTCACTAGATGCTGATGGTTTCTTGAGAATAGGGCATACACGTTTCCTTTTAGAAATGTTTTTCGGTGTCTGAAAAAAGCGTACCAGCTTAATCCTGTCCCTGCTAAAAGTATCCCCTTTGCCGTAGGCCCCCATGTCCCTATGGAATTTCTTTCTTTTCCTGTCCTTGAGTTGTTCTTCTAAATGTAATAGATCATTGCTAAGTTGTTTGAAACAGGAAGTATAAGCAGGCTGTCCTTCAAAGTGTATGATCTCTTCCCCCAACTTGGTAACATTGACAATTTCTGTATCAATGGTACGTTCAAAATGTTCAGTAAGAATCTGGACAAATTGCATTGTTGCCTGATGTTGTGCATCCACCCATTTTCTCAACAAAGTCTCATCAGGGTTACTTACTAGGGGTTGGATGTGAATTCTGAGCCCTCTAGGTGTAATATTTTTGGCCAAATAAGCCTTGAATAATTTATAATGCCAGACATTACTCCTTAATGTCCTCATGCCTTTGTTCAATTTTGCAAAAAGAGTTTCACAACTGTCTTCAGGAAGAGAAATTAGTGACCCCTGTTCATCCAAATTGCTTGGACCTAGGCCAAAAATGGCCAGACCATCACGATCAGAGGCTAAGCCACATAAAAGCTGAGATATATTCATCCTTATAAACAACCAAACCAAATATAAAAAACACTATAATAAGTGTTAGCAATGATAATAAATAATAAACTGGTGTCACCTAAAACATACCTTAATTAGGTGTTGGCAAATAATCAATAAAATAGGGTTGACTAATAAGTCAATCTCATGAACAACCAAAACAGGAAAAGGAAAATATCAGTCAACAATTGGTCAATATGGTACTAAAACTACACGACTGACTTTCACATACAAATAAAAGTTGGCATGCCAAGGAAACCGGGGTTAAATCCAACAACATATCTAGGGCCGACATGGAGGTCATTTCACATTTGGCCAATAATCATCAGTTGGTCATACTGATGGCCAATAATGGTGGCGCTGTTGTAGTTCAGGATTGGACTCAATATAACACTGAGGCAAAAAGGCAACTCATGGATTGCAGGTATTATTCACATTTAGTTACTGACCCTACTCCACTTTTTAAGAGACAAATTGATGAATTTTTAGCACTAGCAAAGGAAGAAGGGATTATTACACAAGACACCTTACAACATCTTACTGTGGATGAACCGGTACATCAATGCATTTATTTTTTGCCTAAAATACACAAACATGCCACCAATCCCCCTGGTAGACCTATTGTTTCGGGTAGGAATTCTTTAACAGAACCACTTTCTTTATTTTTAACCAGATATTGAAGCCTCTTCTTAAATGGGTATGTGTGAGGTTACAAGACACCACGGAATTTCTCAGGGTTATTGCAGACATGCAGTTGGAACCAGGTTGGTTGCTCTGTACCCTCGATGTAAAAGTACTTTATACTAATATCCCTAATAGAGCTGGCATTGATGCATTGGAATATTGGTTGTACAAATCAGAGCTTTACCAACCTGGTTTCAACACCTTCCTCATAGTTCTTTCTGAACATGTTCTCATTAAGAATGCCTTCTTTTATTAGGGTGAATGTTATCTTCAAAATAAAGGTATTTTTATGGGGGCATCTTTTGCCCCTATTATTGCCGACTTGTTTATGGATTTTCTCGAGGAACAAATCATTTACGATCAATCCCACAATTTATACCTTGATGAAATCGACATTTGGAGGAGGTATTTGGATGATTGCTGGCTGGTGTGGAGTCCGACGTTGATTATTTACATGAGTTTGTAGATTATTTAAATGAAAACAAATAGGGAATTGAATTTACGGTCAATCATAATCCAAACAATATCATCTTCTTGGATGTCATGGGAGAGAGAAATTTTGATAAAACACTTTCCACTTGGGTATATCGTAAATTTCCCCAATACAATTCCCTCCTCCACGCAGCCAGCTATTATCCTCCTCATGTCTGCAATAATATTCCCAAGTCCAAATTTATACGGGGAAGAATGTATCTGTTCTGATGAACATTCATATGATCATTTCAAACAAGATCTTGTTTCCAGATTTAAAGATAGGGGCTATCAAGCTGGTTATATATATCGGGCTTCCAACACAGTTGACCACTTGGCAAGGGCTGATCTCCTTCAATATAAAGTCACAAGCGATCATGACAATTCTACCATTAGATATGTAACTACATATGGTCGGAACACTAACTCACTTATGCAAAGTGTTCAACGCCACTGGAATATGTTGCTGGCTGACCACATCTAGCATCTTACCTACTACATGTTCTTTTTCTTTCAAAAAAGGCAGGAATCTGGGCACTTATTTCAATCATTACAAACACTATACATCATCAGATATGTCCCTAACACAAACTACTTTATTGGGGGATCGGTTGATTGGTTGTTTTCCCTGTGGCCACTGTTCTTATTGCTCTAAAATTACTAAATCAAAAACCTTTAGTAGTAGTAATACTGGTCACATTTTTGATATTTCTTTCTATGCCAACTGTCAGTCAGATTGGGTAATTTATTTAGCTACATGCCATTGTTCAGCATTCTATGTAGGGCAAACTTCACGACCGGTGAAGTTTTGGATGCGTGAACATTTTTGTGATATTAGACATAAGAAAAATACGAATGCCTTATACAAACATACATTAATACATCCAGCTGCCTCTTTTAACTTTGTTATTATTGATAGAATTACAGCACACAGATCCAATAAAGCTGGCTGGCATCACATTTTGAACTAGAAAAAGAAAAAGTGGATTATTAAATTAGGGAGATTATTTCCCCCATGACTAAATGAGCATCTTTAATTGGATCATGTGATTTTGATTTGAGCTATATATAGGGGAATGTTTGATTCTAACACATTTACACTGAGGAAGGCATTTTAATCTTTTAGCCGAAACTGGTCTGTGTTGTATAGTTATGTAGTATTTTTACTTCTAGCCTAATAAAACATATTGGTGCTACAGCTGCTGGTCACTTTTTTATTTTGAATTTGCATTGGTTTGAGTCCTTGCAGCTGCCATACTTGCAGAGTCTCTTGGTGTTTGCTATACAACTCTTCTCCCTATAGTGCAATATCTAGAATCTATCCTTGAGGGAGTTTGAAGTGGAAACAGTATGTTTTTGAGATGTGGGGGAACTCTCCAGAGACACAGGAAGAATATGCAAACCCTATACAGACATTAGTCAGAGGTCAGGTTCAAACCTTGTACCTTATGATTAATAAAACCAATTGTGATAACGTTTGTAAACATTCTAATGCTTTTGGACACTTATGGTTTGACTGACCAGAAATTAAAAAAACTGAAATGCTGAATGTCATCTTGAACATAAAGAGGTAGAGTCAGAGAATGTAGAGGCAGTAGACTGCAGACTTTCTCCAAGGGGAGAAGTGCACATTAAAGACAGCAAGGAGATGGGCCTAGTGAATGTATGTTCTGATGATGAAGATGGTGGGAGGAAGATGACCATGAGCAATTAGTCATAGTGAAAAGAGGGCATCAGCTACAATAGGTAAGAGATTGAGAGAGACACCTTAACCATTAGGTCAACTGATCTTTTATAGTTTTTAAAATATTTCTGATGTAAAACTGACCCTCAGCCTAATGTTTCCAACTTGCTGCAACATAATGTAATTGTCATCAGAGGAAGTATTTTACATCCAAAATATAAGTTGTATAAATATTTAATATCCATTTAATATCCATACAAACATGCACAGGTGTCACCATACACAGACCCCCCCCACACACACACACCGCGAGCACACACACACACACACACACATACACACACACACACACACACACACACACACACACACACACACACACACACACACACACACACACACAAACACACAGAAATTACAGAAACTTTCTTGAGTGAATACATTTAGATTTCTCAATGTGATTAAATGAATAAAAAAATTACAGTAAGGCATTATAACATGCTCCCCATGCCTCCAAGCTGACTAATTTTGCTCTGTCCTTCAAACATTTTGATTTTCTAGTAAATCAGTAGTTCATGAAGTCATACATTATACTTTGATACTTCTTATTGTTCAGAAAATGTCACTGTTATTGTTACAGAATGACCCTGAATTTAGGTTCCCCCATAGCATTACCTTAATTCAATTTTTTTGAGCAAAGTAGTTGAGAGGTATGTTCCCAGCCTCTCTCAAAATATCTATATTGGAAGCTCACTCAGTCTTTCTCTCTCCCTTTTTCTTTCATTCTATGCCTCTTACTAACACACACACACACACACACACACACACACACACACACACACACACACACACACACACACACACACACACACACAGACACACACACACACACACACACACACACACACACACACACAATGAGTTACATTTTTCTTTTCCTAACTTTTAAACTCATTAAACAGCAAAGCCACATTTAGTAAACATAAAAATTGTATTTTTTTCATTTTATGCTTTATGGCAGCTTACTATGTTGCAGAGAAGTGGTGGACTTATTTTTTTACATGGCAGTATCTGTACATTAACATCATGTTTGAGTACATTCTTTCTCCAATACGATGACAGTGTACATTTAGTGCATTATCTAAGCTATGATATTGTATCCTGAGCTGATATCATTACAAAGGCCAGAACGGATGCATTAAGAATTATCTGGGCTATGTCAGCCAAGAGATTTTTTTTTTTGTTGCTACTATAATTCAGTGCTCGTGGCACAAAAATAAATGACAACAAGTTTAATTTATACTGATACTAACTGAGAATACCCTCTATCTGTGCTGGTGCATACTTGGGATTATATGGTTTGGGGAGTCAAAGCTGCAAGGATCATTCCTCACCAGTGACACTGTTTTATTCTGACCAGTTTGTTTGCAATCAGTTTTGCTTTTTTGCCATTTACCAGTCCTTCATAGTGTGTGCTAATCCTAAGTCTGCCCCTGCCCCTAACTCCAACCCTACATCTTACCTTGCCATAACAGTGTTGTATAGAAGAGTCTCTATTAATTTGACAAAACTTTAGCTTGTCGAACTACAAGCTAAAGATCGAAATGTCCAAACCACGAGCAATCAGCTAAGTGAATTTTTTCCCATGGAAAGAATTTGCTTGGTCGTTACACAAAACAAAAAAGTTTCAACCTGAATTAAGTGGGGAGCTTTGCCCAACACACACCCCTAACTAAATATACTAACTCCAAGTTTGCTCCACATCAGGGAAAGGGCAAATTCCCATTAACGACCAAGTGAATTCTTTCCCTGAGAAAAAAAATTGTTTAGCTGGCCATTTGCGGTTTGGCTCTTTCAATCTTTAGCTGTCAATCTTTTGTTGTTCAACAAGCTAAAGTTTCTTCAAATGAATAGGGATCCATATAGAAGACCCTCTGGCACACATATTGCAGGCAGCAACACACATGTACAACACTAAATCTGCCCTCTTACTTAACCCATACTCTAACCTCAACCCACAAACACTTGCGCACACACTTCAACCCCAACGATAAAACTTTTAGTTTATCCAAAACTTTCACAAAAACAACAAAACAAAACAAAAAAAAACACACACACACCAAATCCTCTCATACCTCAGTCACATGCAGTCAATTTTCTTTCTTTCAAAATCTGCAACATTTGATGATGTAAACTTGCAAGCAATTTCTCCAGCTATTCACTATATTGATGAATTACAGATATGACAGAATTTATGGCACCCATTTTTTTACATATATATATATATATATATATATATATATATATATATATATATATATATATATGTATATATATATATATATATATATATATATATATATATATATATATCTTATTCTTCTTTCGGCTGCTCCCGTTAGGGGTCGCCACAGCAGATCAACTGTTTCCATTTCTTCCTGTCCTCTGCATCTTAATCTGTCACACCAACCACCTGCATGTCCTCTCTCACCACATCCATAAACCTTATCTTAGGCCTCCCTCTTTTCCTGTTACCTGGCAGCTTCATCCTTAGCATCTTTTTCCCAATATACTCTGCATCCCTCCTCAACACATGTCCAAACCAATGTAATCTTGCCTCTCTAGCTTTGTCTCCAAATCTTCCAACCTTGGCTGAGCCTTTAATATACTTATTCCTAATCCTGTCCATCCTCGTCACACCCAGTGCAAATCTTAACATCTTCCACTCTGCCATGTCACGCTCTGACTCCTGCCTTTTTGTCAATGCCACTGTCTCCAACCCATATAACATAGCTGGTCTCACTACCCTCTTATAGACCTTCCCTTTCACGCTTACTGGTACTTGTCTGTCACAACTCACTCCTGACACTCTTCTCCACCCACTCCATCCTGCCTGTACTCTCTTCTTCACCTCTCTTCCACACTCACCATTACTCTGAACTGTTGATCCCAAGTACTTAAACTCATCCACCTTCACCACCTCTACTCCCTGCATCCTCACCATTCCTCTATCCTCCCTCTCATTCACACACATATATTCTGTCTTAGTCCTGCTGACCTTCATTCCTCTTCTCTCTAGAGCATATCTCCACCTCTCCAGGGTCTCCTCCATCTGTTCCCTACTCTCACTACAGATCACAATGTCATCTGCAAACATCATAGTCCACGGGGACTCCTGTCTGATCTCGTCTGTTGACCTGTCCATCACCATTGCAAATAAGAAAGAGCTCAGAGCTGATCCTTGATGTAATCTCACCTTCACCTTGAACGCATACGTCACTCCCACTGCAGACCTCACTGCTGTCACACTACCCTCGTACATATCCTGTACCACTATTACATACTTTTCTGACACTCCCGACTTCCTCATACAATACCACAACTCCTCTCTAGGCACCTTGTCATATGCTTTCTCTAAATTCACAAAGACACAATGCAACTCCTTCTGACCTTCTCTGTATTTCTCCATCAACACTCTCAGAGCAAACATCACATCTGTAGTGCTCTTTCCTGGCATGAAACCATACTGCTGATCACTAATCATCACCTCCCTCCTTAACCTAGCTTCCACTACTCTTTCCCATAACTTCATGCTGTGACTGATCAGTTTAATCCCTCTGTAGTTACTACAGCTCTGCACATCACCCTAATTCTTAAAAATCGGTACCAAAACACTTTTTCTCCATTCCTCAGGCATCCTCTCACTTTCCAAGATTTCATTAAACAACCTAGTTAAAAATTCCACTGCCATTTTACCTAAACACCTGCATGCTTCCACAGGTATGTCATTTGGACCAACAGCCTTTCCATTCTTCATCCTCTTCATAGCTATCCTTACTTCCTCCTTGTTAATCCACTGCACTTCATGATTCACTATCCGCACATCATCCAACCTTCTCTCCCTCTCATTCTTTTCATTCATCAACCCCTCAAAGTACTCTTTCTATCTGCTCAACACACTCTCCTTGCTTGTGACTATGTTTCCCTCATTATCCTTTATCACCTTTACCTGCTGCACATCTTTCCTAGCTCGGTCCCTCTGTCTAGCCAACCTGTACAGGCCCTTTTCTCCCTTCTTAGTGTCTAACCTTTTATACAACTCTTCATATGCCTTATCCTTAGCCTTCGCCACCACTCTCTTTGCCATGCACCTCATCTCCTTATACTCTTGTCTACTTCTTCATCTCTTTGACAATCCCACTTCTTCTTTGCGAACCTCTTTCTCTGTATACTCTCCTGTACTTCTTCATTCCTCCACCAGGTCTCCTTGTCTTCCTTCCTCTTTCCAGATGTCACACCAAGCTCCTTTCTAGCCATCTCTCTTACTAGCTCTGCTGTAGTTACCCAGCTATTTGGTAACTCTTCACTGCCACCCAGTGCCTGTCTTAATTCTTACCTGAACATCACCTCACAATTACCCTTTTTCAATTTCCACCATTTAATCCTTGGTGCTGCCCTCACACTCATTATCCTCTTCTTGCTCACCAATGTCATCTTACAAATCACCATCCTATGCTGCCTAACTACACTTTCCCCTGCCACCACTTTACAGTCTCCAGTCTCCTTCAGACTGGCCCTTCTACATAAGATATAATCCACGTGTGTGCATCTTCCTCCACTCTTGTATGTCACCCTATGCTTCTCTCTCTTGTTAAAATATGTATTCACCACAGCCACGCCCATCCTTTTCGCAAAATCCATACCATCTGACGTTCTGCATTCCTTTGCTTAACACCATACCTACCAATCACTTCCTCATCCCCTCTGTTCCCTTCACCAACATGCCCATTGAAA
Source organism: Protopterus annectens (assembly GCF_019279795.1). Lineage (NCBI taxonomy): Eukaryota > Metazoa > Chordata > Ceratodontiformes > Protopteridae > Protopterus > Protopterus annectens. The sequence continues at coordinate 80,373,165 of NC_056744.1, read as the reverse complement.
AATGCTCCGATCACCAGTCTCTCACCCTTGGGTACAGTCATCACCACTTCATCCAGCTCACTCTAGAATTTTTCTTTCTCATCCATTGCACACCCAGCTTGTGGAGCATATGCACCAACAACATTCATCATTACACCATCAATTTCCAGCTTCATAAACATCACTCTATCCGACACTCTTTTCACCTCCAAAACACTCTTAGCATACTGTTCCTTCAGGATAATGCCTACGCCATTTCTCCTCCCATCCACACCATGATAAAACAATATGAAACCACCTCCGATATACCTAGCCTTGCTTCCCTTCCATCTGGTCTCTTGTACACACAATATACCGACCTTCCTTCAGTCCATCATATCAGCTATCTCTCTCCCTATACCAGTCATACTGCCAACATTCAAAGTTCTGACCCTCACTATCACAGTCCTAGCCTTTACCTGCCTTTGGGCATGCCTTCCCCCTCTTCTCCTCTTTCGGCCAACAGTAGCCCAATTTCTGCCAGCACCCTGTTGGCCAACAGTACTGGTGGGAGTCATTGTTAACCCGGGCCTCGACCGATCCGGTATGTATTTCTGTATTGTTTTCTGCATGTATGATTTGGCAAAATTTTATGTCGGATGCCCTTCCTGACATAACCCTCCCCATTTATCCGGGCTTGGGACCGGCACAAAGAAATGCACTGGCTTGTGCATCCCCAGTGGCTGGGTTTTTTATATTTATATATATATATATATATATGGGAACCATTGTGTGCATTGCTCATTCCTCCCATTGACAGCTTTCTTGTTTATATTGATTGTCTGGTCGATAGTGGTGCGAGATCTCTGAAATACCAGGGCAGTGGAATATACATACCCTTTCCCTGGTATTGTGCAATCTCATAATTGGTATATTGAAGTAGCTGGTAGTGTTGGGGGTAAAAAGACATTTTATTCCATTTGCATGTTCCAAGTTTATAAACTTATTTCTATATTTAGATCTATATCTATAGATATTTCTCTCCCTCTCTCTCTCTCACACACTCTCTCTCTGTCTAGTCAGTAGTGCAACAGATAACACTTCTGCCTTTGGTGCAGAAGGCTCTGGGTTCTATTCCCCTACTAGGTAGATGGATTGATAATAAATACAAAAAAAAAAAAACACATAAAACCCGACAAAATAATTAGGAGCATTTCCCCACCTTCTTTGCCGTAACCATATTCTCAACTTTTCAGAATAAGACAAAGATCTCAAAACTTATTGTAAAACAATAAATCATACTTGGTCAACCATAGCACCCATAAAACCTCCATCAAACATTTATCACAATAATTAATGAGATATGTAGAAGAGCTTACATAATGTCCATATGATATCATATCCAAATTTATAAAAGAAAACAAATGCACATTATTCTTTCTGACAAATTCAGTCCAAAAGACTTTACAGCTTAGACTTTCAATAAATTCATGCACTACCATCTCTTCAACTTTAAATAACCCGCACAACCTTTGGGTGTATATTTTAAATTTCACCTTCTCTTTTACTGGCAATTTATTAAATAATAATCTCCATAAAAAATTTCAAATATCAGGAACATATTAAATTTCTTTTATCTATAACTTATGCTCTTCTGATATTTAATATCAATCCCATCCCACAGTCTGTCATAATAATTGGAAGTCATCATAGTTTGTACCACAATTTTCTATCCAAAGAAGTCATCGACAAAGACAATTTCCATAAAGGAATCTTGGTAGCATATTCTTTGAGAAAAAAATGTGTCACAACCTTCCTCTTGTTGTACAACATACTTTCTCAAAACTACTTATATTTATTTCAAGGATACAACCCAAGAACATCTTGCTCACTCTGATAATGTTGTCCAAATTAATTTTAAATGAAAAGAAACCAAAAACACAATTAGATTAATCACTCCCAAACCACCTTCTTCACTCTTGCAATAAAATGACATTTTGCTTCACACGATTCAAGCCCGATCTCCACCCACAAACACCTAAAAAATATGCAGCACTTTTTTCCTCTCGATTTTAGAAAAGGAACAACTTTATCATAATATGCCAGCCTACCTAAAATGATAGTATGCAAGATAAAAACCTTTTATTTTTTAAACACTCCCATTTAGCGTGTCCTTCAGTCTATTTAATATCTCATCCCATTATCTCAGCATGGTGGTTTAATTCCCAAATGTAATACCTAAAACTTTGGTGTTGGTAGTACCAAATTATATCTCAGTAGATAGATAAACTCTACTTAAACCAAAACACTTGTATAAATTAAAACATAAATCCATAGACTAGAATAAAAATTTCATCAAATCAAATACCACACCTAAACATATCTCTCAACTGTACAGATTTTCACAGAATATCCAGATTTTTGGCTCATATTTTTGGCTTGTTCCTCATAAAATTTGTAGTTTTCTGGTAAATCACTGGGATGATCTGAGGATTGAAGTCACTAAATAATGACATACATTTGAGTTTCAGACTTGAAATCCTTCAGAAAATATATATTGAAACGAACCCTGTTACTCTAGCAACTTTCTAAGTTTATAAGAGCAATATTTAAAATATGTCCCTATTTTTGGCTTTTGTCCCCTGATTTTGTGGGGATTTGTCCATATTTCTTGTACTAAGAGGTTGAGAGGTATGCACCTAACCATTGATCAGACTTAGCTATAATCATCAAATCATCCACATTGTAAAGAAAATCTGGAACAGACACCATTGTTATGATATCTTGCTGTACTTTAAGACATGATGAATGACAGTGCAACATGATGAATGACAGTGCTGAAAATACTTACACCTCCTCTACTACTATCTTCTTTTGCACCATTCCCTCTTCTGACCAGCGGTCCCTTGTGCAGTCACCCCTCCCTACTTTTTACTCCCACTCTACTTTCCCTCAATTCTGAAGCCCCTGCACTTACACAATTCTTCTTCTAGCCACTAATCTAATTATACCTTGTTTCTTTTCATTATATTACCTACAACCTTAACTTCCTTCCTGCTTACCTGCTGGATTTATTATTGTTGTTTCTCCTGTTACAACCTGTTACTACACTTTTTGTATATATAGCTATGTACTATTCCATTGAGTACATTATGTTCTTCTTATCCATAAGATTGTTTTTGATCTTTAATATTGTTAATTTGTCTCTATTTGTATGTATTTGTATGTCTGGGGCTTTTCCCCTTGGGTCTCCACCGAAAAAGGGTAAATTCTTACCCAGCTGGACCAACACGGTTAACAAATGCGAAATAAATAAATAAATAAATAAAGTATTCATAATAAACCAAAAAAAAAAACACTTAAAGGACATCTCTGCTTCATACCCTTATTCAACTTAATCTGTTTCGCCAAAAATCTATTTACAATCAGTCAAATCCAAGAATTAGAATAAATATCTTTGAACACTTCTAGTATCTTAAGACTTGTTACATAACATTCTCATAAAAGCCACAAACTTGTTTGGCTTACAGAATAAAAAAAACTTTAGAAATATCACAATACTAATAAATACGTCAAGCTGTCAGCTTGAATAGCCTCAATAACTTCCTGAACCTAACCAACATTTCTTTGCAATCTTTATCCTTAATTCCATATATCCCATCATGGAACTTTGAACGAAATACTCTACTAAGCCTATTATATAAAATTTTACAGCAAAGTTTATCATCAGCATTGGATAAAGTAATCGGTCTCCCGTTTCATAAATCTGACCTATATCCTTTTTAAATAAAAATCTAACAACTCCAACACACACTCTTATCTCATCTAATCCAATTTCTAACCATTTATTAAGAACAAATGAAACATGTTTTTTACTAAATTTTACAGATTTATAAAAATCCACAATCTCTCCCATCAGGGTCTGCAGATGTACTTAAATCTACTGATTTTATTTTATTTCAGCAGTGTTATTTTTTTATCTAATATCTCATTATCATCATGTGATAACCTGTCATCATTCAAATGTTTCAAAGCCATAGGATGCCATGCTGTGAGGTAGCTAAATGTCCTTGTGGAGTTTTCAACTGAAACATAGAAAAAAATCCCTCCCTTCTTAATTGTACATAAAAATGGAGCAATCTCATATTTAGTACCTTGAATTACATACTTTTGATTAAATAACATTTGAATTATCTCTGCTGTCAATCTATCCTATATCCTTTCCTAATCAGTATACTCCTTTTGATTACTAACTCTTAAAATCCCCTCGAACTTTTTCCATGCCTCATCATATTGCTTATTTTTCATTGCCAGGAGAAATGTGTCCAACCTCAAATAGTGTTTTCATAATCTAACCTTAACCACAATTGACTTCACTCCTTAGTCTGAGAAACCCAGGTATTCAATTTCTTTATACCCTTTGCATCGCAAATAAAATCTTTATTTACACATACAGAAAAAATAAGGTCCTGTGATCAGAAATCAGGACTTCCAAAAGTTTAGCAGTAAACAAAACAAGAGAATCTGAATAAGCAAAAAAGTCAAGTTCCATAAACAGACTATCCCTTATATACAGTATACAGGACCATGAGAATTATTTCAAAACTGACAATTTTACTCACCCATGAGCATAAGCTTCATATTCATCAAAACAAAATTATGTAGTCTTAAAAATGTGTGTGTGTGTGTGTGTGTGTGTGTGTGTGTATATGGGTGACTATTAGAAGGTCGAACCCACTTCAGTCAAAGTGTGGAGGTCGAAAGGCGACAATGTCGAATCCGACATTGTCGAAGTACGACTCTCACCCCCATCTTGACTCATGTTAAAGCCTGTTCCGAGTTTTACAGTGAGTCGTATTTTGACAATGTCAGAATTTGACATTGTCAGTTTTACGGAAGTGGGTCGATGATCCCAAAATTTGATGGGGTCAGGTTCGACCTTCTGATGGTAAACCTATATATATGCATATATATATATATATATATATATATATATATATATATATATATATATATATATATATATATGGGTCTAGTTCAGTAGACTGAAATGCCACTTACCCAAATTACAAATAATCAAGACGACAAAACCAAAATCACATTTTAACAAACATGCACATCACCAAAACAGATTCCTGGGAAAAGAACCACTTGGTCAACATAAAAATAAAAGCACATTGAAACATGTTAAACCAACCCAAGTGGGAGGCTTTGCCCACCCCCCACTCTCCCAACTAAATATACCAACTTCGAGATCATGCTATAGTGGGAAAATGGGCAAATGTCGCATGTTGGCCAAGTGGTTCTTTTCCCAGGAATCTGTTTCGGGGATGTGCATGTTCGTTAAAATGTGGTTTCGGTTTTGTTGTCTCAGTTATTTGTAATTCGGGTAAGTGGTATTTTGGTCTACTGAAGTAGACCTATATATATATATAAATATATATATATATATATATATATATATATATATATATATATATATATATATATAAAATGTATATGTATGCATGTATGTATATATAGATATATAAACAACCAGATTGCATACACCTATATCTCCATCAATATCAAACATCAAATCCTACCTAGCCAATCCACTACTACATCCACGATCTTAATATTTGATTTAAGCAAAACAACAGTACCTTAACAAACATCTTTCCCAAAAGAGCCGATACACATAGCTTCAACTTGTTGTATGTGACTGTCATGATTCTCCGTAATATCCAACAAACAAGTAAATGATATCAATAGGAAGACTACAACAACACTACAAAATCACAAGTTTCCTGTGCTCATTAATAGTACTATTAACATTAAAACTAAAAACTGTCAGCCCATCCTTTCCCTTTTATAACAGTTTTCTTGGCACCCTGTTCTAATTACACTTCTTTAGTCTCTTACCTATTGTAGCTGATGTCCCCTTTTCACCATGACTAATTGCTCATGCTCATCTTCCTCCCACCATCTTTATCATCAGAACATGCATTCACTAGGTCTACCTCCTTGCTGTCTTTAATATACACGTTTCCCCTTGGAGAAGGTCTGCAATCTACTGCCTCTGCATGCTCTGACTCCACCTCTTTATGCTCAAGATCCAGTTCAGCATTTCAGTTTTTTTAATCTCTGGACAGTCAAACCATAAGTGTCCAAGAGCATTACAATGTTTGCAAACTTTATCACAATTGTTTTTATTATGTATTATTTCCCCACAATGAAAACATTTACACTCATCATGAGCTTGAATAAAAATTGTGTAAACCTACCCCCAAAAAAACAAAAAATACATTACATATGCCCTAAACCCAGCAACAATCACAACACTAGAATACTGTTAAGTAATATCAACAACTTTTAGAAAAAACAAGACCCCATTCCACACATCTCATATAGAACACTTTTTTAAACATTGTATATAGTTTGTCAATGTATTTGAAAATGTACCCTATCACTGTCCATACCAGCAATTCAAAACTGCACAAAAAGCTTCTTTTTATAATGTACACTGTAGGCTTGAAATGTGCCCAAGGACCACACAGTTTTTTCAGTGAAGCTTTTCAAAACAGCTACTCTTCCAAATGTTATATCACAATAGTTGTCCTTGCTTCCATGAATAAGTGCTCAAACATCTGTCATGGTAAAACAAAGAGCAGTTACCACAGCGTCCCAAACCACATATCAACCTCTAGCAGGTCCATTAACAGTGAATATATATATATATGCAACTGGCAATAAATGTTTCCCCTGTACATGAATGGAAATCCCCCTTTTACCAAACGCACTGCTGCAGCCATTGTCCAATAGAAGTCTGAGCAACATCAGTGTGACTGCCAACCACCTCTGTAGAACCAGACAGAACAGCAGGAGCTGCATCTGCTTTATTACTTGCTGTCACATCCTACAATGCACTCGTATCATCCACTCCATCAACATTATCCATAATTTGACACCAGGATGCAGCTTTCACATCAGCAGGCTCATCTTCATTGATTAAATGTTGAAGCTGCTCCACTGCTAAACCGTCATTGGACAAAACCGTGACCACCATATAAGCTGACGCTTCTACATTCCCATGTGGCACACTCTTCTCCTCCGCCATCAATCGACCACCCTATGGCTCATCACAAAATTCAAAAGAATCGAAAAGCTCCCAGATGTCTTGGACAAATTTCCCTTAGCAGTATAAATACCACCTCAGGTCTCCCTTGAAAAGAGCCCATTAGCATAGTGGAACTAACCAGGTCAACAAAGGATACATAAATAAAATGTAATGATATAATAGTAATAATAATTTTATATATATATATATATATATATATATATATTTTTTTTTTTTTGTGTATATGTGCATGTATCATTTGATTGATATGTGTGTGTGTGTGTGTGTGTGTGTGTGTGTGTGTGTGTGTGTGTGTGTGTGTGTGTGCATGTGTGTCTTTGTGTGTGAGTGTCTATATGGACAGTTTAGGGTATGAAACCAAGCATTATGTTTTTTTTTTTTGGGAGGTAGTGGCAATATGCAGAGAAAATCTATGCACATATAGGGGGAGCATACAGTCTCCACAAAAGACACAAAAATGGTGACTGCAGGCAGTAATAAACCCTGAACCATGTAGCCATGAGCAGAGTTCTTTCCACTGATCCATCCTGTGGCCCATATTCTAGTCAGAACCACTCATTACTTTGCCTTTTATGCATTCACAAGATACTTCCTTCCTGTTCATGTAGTAAGAACATAATGAGTCCTTTAATCTGCACCTGCACCTCAAATCTTCAATCTCTGTATGAGCTTGAGAGATGAACAAAGTATGCAACATGGGAGGAATCTCTCGCAAGTCACCTTAGCACCCCAGGAATCTGTAATTTTGCATGCACTGCTACATCTTGAATGCTTCTTAAACAGTTTGGATTCACGAGGCTGTATACGTCATTGATGTTATAATAATCATACTAATCCTTTGTCTTCAACAATGTCTGTCAAAAATGTATCCTCAGTTATGTTAACGCATCTCATCGTGCCAAAGTATGTGGCTTTTATGTTCTTTGTCATTAAATCCTTTTTTTGCCCATTTGTTTACCTTTCCAGCTGCCATCAGCTGCTTGGCACTGCTCCAGTTTCTCCTAAGTTAAATGCTTCCAGTACCACTCATTGCTGCTGGGACTGACACAGCATTCAGCAGGTGGATATGGAAGATGTGCAATCTAACAACTCAGCAGCATCACATGTCGTATCTTAGCCCATTTGTTGTGCCTAACTGGCAGCAGGATCACAAGATGTGTCTGAGCATATTTGTTATGCCTAATTGGCAGCAGCATCACAAGTTGTATCTTAGCATGTTTGTTGTGCCTAATGGGCAGCAGGATCACATGATGTATCTGAGCATGTTTGTTGTGCCTAACTGGCAGCAGCATCAGATGACATATCTTAGTAGCTTGTTATGCCTAACTGGCAGCAACATCACTGACAGTGCCATCACATGTCATATCTTAGCATGCTTGTTGTGCCTAACTGGCAGCAGCATTGCATATCGTATATTAGCATGTTTGTTGTGCTTAACTGGCAGCATCACATGACATATCTTAGTATGTTTGTTATGCCTAACTGGCAGCAGCATCACATGTCATATCTTAGCAAGTTTGTTATGCCTGACTGGGTGTGGCTGCTTGACATAATGCAAATCACCAAGCATGATGTCACTTTCCTACTGCCCAGTAAGCAGTGAATACCTGTAATGTGATTACATCACTACCCTCATCATTGGCGGAGTGATAGAGTGCAAGCAGAAATCCCAACTTCCCTCCAAGAATAGGTGAGACGATGGTTGCTTCTCCTTCCCTCCCATCCCTGCCCAGGTCCTCCATTTAACATTAAATCCTTACTAATGTGTTGACTACCTTAGAAGTTTATTTGTGAATTTGTAGCTCATGTTAGGCTTACCCAGCTATGCAGTATCACATTCCATGCCTTAGGGTAATAGTAAATATGTTTATATGTAAGCATTTCTGTATCATTAACATATCCACAGCCTATTTTTCACCTTCAGAAATAAGCATTAATAAATTATATGAAAAGTGAACATTCATAACATAATTATTAACTGGGACCCTAAAGGATTAAACTACTCCTTATAAACTGCATTGTTAAGATTACTCTGTCATGTTTCACAGCTGTTCAAGAATATATTAAAGATGAACATGCTTGTGAGTGTCATTCTGGGCTACATACTTTATTTGTAAGTAGGAGAAGAAAAACAACTACCTGAATCACTTGGATAATGAAAGGAAATGATGACAGATGATTTCTTAGTAGTAATAATGAAGGTGGACAGAACAAAGTGTGCACTTCGATTGCAGGCTTTTCTTTTGTTACCAGAACATGGCACAGTTCAGATCTTTTTTTAGTACTAATCCTGGAGTGTCTTGACCGTATACTGACATTTAAATGAAACTGCCAAGGTCAAAAGCTCATTTTCCCCTTTGAAATTGCATACCTTCTGTTAAAGAATATAATCATTTGATTTCTGTAACCTTCAGACTGCTGACATACTTCACTGAAATGAAATGTTACAGATACCAGAATAAGAGCATAAAGATAAGGGGAAACCAAGGAAGCTTACATAGAACATGCACCCCTTACAATGATTTTGCAGGATATAAGTTATACTTGCGTCTTCTAGATATCAAAGGAATGTTCTATGGCATGCCCTGTTTCAAATTTTGGTATATTTGTGCAGGAGTAACAGGTGTTATGAAAGCAGCCTTTTATTTATTTATTTTCCTGAACACAGCTGTCAGAGTAACACTAGATAAGATATGGGCAGAGGAAAATGATTTGATGTCTAATTAAAGGAGACAGTAACCTCCACAAATTTCAATGAAGTGATATTGTTTTAGTATGGCATTCCACAATGAAAAGGCACTCAAATCCTTTGTGAAAAGATGTCGTTGGTTCGAAATGAACTGCTGCAATACGCTTAGTTCAGAAGCATATCTGAATTGACATCATGGCTATCATAGTATATGATTCATGAGCAAGCACTGAAAATGACTCTGTGCTGAACAAAGCAAATTAAATGAAAGCAAACTGTACTTTGAAGAGGGCAGGGAAGATCTTGTGTTGTGAATTATTAATTCAGCTGTGCAAACCGCAAGTAGCAAACAGTTAACAAAATATTTCAAGAGCTGGAAGTCAGTGTAGCTTAAAATCAATAAACAGTTGACTTTTTACTGATGAAACATGAAAGCACACTAACACAAAATAATTGGCTGCTGCCCATCACTGTCAGGATGATATTAGAAAAGAGAACATAAACAATCTCCAGAGGTAATGGTGGCGATTGAATTAAACTTTCAGCAAAATAAATAGATAAATAAAAAATCACCCTGCTTCTAATTCTTCAGCTTTTCCCAGTATCACAGCTGTTGTCATTGTCATTCTCAGATTGCCTTTTATTTTGGATCAGGTTCAACTCCCTGTGTGTGTTCCCTGATTTTTAAATTCCTGCTTTTACCGTCATTACTCTGAATACTTGTAATGGCCTCAACATTACTGCCCTGAATTATTTTCCCTGGATTGTCTGTGGAGTCACTTGTCTGAGCTTTTGAATTTGATTTGCAGTGTATTGGAAAAATGAATGAAGTGTTTGTGAAGTCTGAAAGGATTTTTTTCCCAGTCTTTAAAAAATCATCTTATAAAAGCAATTGTGTGTCTTATGATGATGAACAGATTATCTATCTCTGAAATTGTAGTCATTTCCAGTGTTGGGATATTCTACATGAACACCACTTCCTCGCAAGTATGGCAAGTGCAATGGCCCAGATCCACTGAGACAATCCAAAATTTAAAGCCAGCACTGTGAAGTGTTCGTCAAGCAGCAATTTATTTAAAACTGTTCAAATCATCACTAGGGGTAATAAAACCCCCCTATAAATGCACAGAAAATGCACAGAATACACAAAAACAAGCAGCAAACCGGTTTTGCTATCCTAGCCTTCCTCAGTGCAATAAAGCTTATAAACTGAGGCAGAGCCAAAGTCATATATAACCACGGCTCAATTAATCAATTAAGATATAATTGAAAACTACAAATGCTCATTCAAACCAGGGCTGAAAAGCCCACCTAATTTGATTATCCATTTCTTCTCCTTAGAGTTTAATATAGAGTGCCAACCCCCTTTACAGGTACTATCCCCACCAATTTTGTCTATGACAGTGAAATGAAAAGAAGCTGTCAGATGCTTCAAAGTATGTTTATATAAAGCATTGGTCAATTTGCGGTTCCTGACATCGCTCATATGTTCAGAAATTCTGATTCTCAGTATTTGAAACCTCTTTTGGGTTGCATCAGGTCACGTATTCAGGATACAACGGAATTTTTGGGAATTGTGTACAGCTGGAGTCCAATTGGCTTTTATGCACACTGGACGTGACTGTGTTATATACAAATATTCCCCATTGGGCGGGGCTTTTGGCTCTCCAATTTTGGCTAGACAGAAGTGCCTTGTATCCACCTGGGTTCAACACATTTTTAGTATGCTTGGCTGAGCATGTTCTTGAGAAAAATGTCTTCTATTTTCATGGAACATGCTACTGGCAGCTACAAGGCATGGCAATGGGGGCATCTTTTGCCCCCATTTATGCTGATCTGTTTATGGCCTACATAGAGATGGAATTAATATATGATTCCAGTCATAATATCTATTTGGGGGATATGGATATTTGGAGGAGGTACCCGGATGACTGTTGGTTGGTTATCTTAATTGATTAATTGAGCTGTCTTTATATATGACTTTGGCTCTGCCTCAATTTATAAACTTTTTTGCACTGAGGAAGGCTATGATAGCCAAACCGGTTTGCTGCTTGTTTTTGTGTATTCTGTGCATTTTCTGTGCATTTCTGTCCACCCCTCTTAATTTCTCACCTCCTCTCCATCTCGTTCTCCTCCAACTCCATACATTTTTCTTTTACCAGGAATCAACCAATGTGTAATCAATTATCCTACACCTTCTACAACACATTTATCTCAAACATTGTCTCTGTCTAATGAAATCCTCTACATAACCAAAACTTTGATGGTAATCTTTTGATGTAGTAATTTTATAGTTAAATGAAATGTTTCTCTACTACTTTGCTTTCCTAGTATTTTTGTACCTACTGTAAAAAGCTGCAACTTATAATTTTTGTTTGTTTATGATTGTATTGCTGTGTTTTTTGTTTCTGGAGCATTTCTCCCCAGGACTGCATTGAAAACAGGCTGCTTTGGCCCAATGGACCATCCTGGTAAACCAACTGCAAATAAATAAATAAATAAATTTATAGTTTTTTTTTATTACCCCTAGTGATGATTTGAACAGTTTTAAATAAATTGCTGCTTGACGAACACCTCACAATGCTGGCTTTGAATTTTGGGATATTCTACATACCTGGAAGTGAAATTTTGGTGTGGTGAGAAGGTGGTATATACCATTGCAGTCTCTTTCCACTCGAGTGACTTAAAATTAGTTTCATATATTCTTTCTTGTTCATGACTGGTAGATTCTTGTAAGGCATGTTAAATGTGAGGTGGTTTGAATCCTGGAAACCTCTTGTGGTGGACCACATGTTAATTTGTCTTCTTTCACCAAATCCCAGAAAGATTAACTACTTTATTTTTTATTCTGTTCTCACTACACCTATGATTTATATGTCTAATCAGTTACTGTATTCTCCTACACCCTCACAACAAATGATTTTCTCCTCTGCCAGTCTAGTGCATTTTTTTGTGTGAGCTGGACTAGGGGTAGGGCTATCGAATTATGTTTTCAGCAAACCTAAAATCGAACTTTAGATTTTATTAAATGCAAATGCAGTATAAAAATTAATACACACCTCTGTCACTGATATGTGAGTACTTGCTATGCAAGTGCGGAGCATTAATAGTGGAGATTTTTTTAATGAAACAAATGAGAATATGACATAGAGAATAAATAGGACCAATGCTTTAGTATTCATCTGTACTCTGAATAATTTAGAAAATGTAAGTACTGCATGGAGCTCACTGATTATGCTGCAATATTCAGAAAAAGACAAGCCAGTTAAGTGCCAGAATGGTGTGTGACCGAACTTAACAAATGTTAAGCACCCCCTGAGAAAGTTCCTAGGGGCGGGTCCCACACTGACCAACAAATTACTGCAACAGAATAAAAAAAAATATTTCTGCCTGCTGTCCTTTCCAGTAACATGTCCTTAAGATCCTGTAATGAACTTAGAAACTTGCTAGAATAACAGAATTTGTGTTTGCATGTATTTTCTGAAGGATGTGAACTCTGAAGGTATGATGCATGTTGTTAGTTACTAACTTCAATCTTCAGTGATTTGTCAGAAAACCACAGATTTTATAAGGAAAAAAACAAAAAAATATGAAGCAATAATCTGGATATTCTGCGAAAGCATGGGCAGTGGAGAGGTGTGAAAGGTAAGGGTAAACATGGCATACATCGTTACATTGCCATTAAAACAATGCAATTTGTTTTCCCCTGTAACTAGTAGTACATGGAGCACTACAAAGAATTATGATCATCTCATCAATCACAACCCTGTCCTATGTGTTCTTGACATGGACGCCAAGATTCACCACTCAAACTTCGCTCTTGAGGTGAATTTCTTGGCATCCATGTCTCCAAGACATAATAAGTGAGTTATAATCAGAGAGCTGATCATAATTCTCTGTGTTATGTATGCTTTTGTAAGATGAGATGGCCAATGGAGTTAGTGTCAATAGATTATCAAGGAGTATACTCTCCTTTGATCCTGTAAGATTGGAAAATTATGGGTTCTATTCTCACACCAGATGTGTGACTTAATTTTTCAACACTGACACTGCAGTACAGTATAAGGGGGATGGTTCAATACTAGGTATGCTGTGTTTCAGGTGAGATATTTAACCATGGGCCCATCTGCCTACATTGATAGTAGTGCAAGTGGATGTAGAAGATCCCATGGCACTTATCAAAAAGAGTAGGGGTTCATTACTCCTACTCTTCATATTTATATTATTCAACAATACTACCTTAAGCAACTTATTTACATTTTTGGTGTACATATTATGCAATACTAAATAAAATGTCATCTGATGTATACGCAAATATATTTTTACAATTTCATGCTACATTTTAGAAGGCTCCTTTCCTTCATCTGTCCTCCCCAACTGTTATGCCATGTCCACATTTTTGTTTTCAGAAAGTGTCTTTATTGTAGCGTATCTTTTTAAACACATTATTTCTGTTTTTCTCCTCTGTATAAACCACCCACATAGACTGTATAGTCTCTACTTTTTTGTATTTTCAATTCATATACTACTATACAAGCCACATAGTATAATACTCATATCCATTTCTTATACCTTTCTATTTTTAAATTCCTTTCACGCTATTTCCCCCAAATTTCTTGCTCTCCTACACTCTAAAGACATATGTTTTGATATTTGATTCACTCACATACATCATTTCTTTCCTGTTCTCTTATATTGCTTGTATTATTCAAATAGTAGTTAAGTAACAACCATTCCCATGCATCTTTACATCTATTTTATCTGCCCTGAGTAGCTTTTCTTATTTGTCAGATTATTCTTCCCATGGATTAACCAAGTAGTACTTTTGTAATTTTTTGGATGCAAAATTTTGCCTTCTTGTTTAACCTGTTCTGTATTTATTTTTCATGTCAAAATATTTTATTATATTCCCAGATGTCCTTTTCTACTCATTCTTTTCTTTTACTATATTCCTCTTGTAAAATGTGCATATTTTCATTCCTCCTATTATGCTTTCCTTATTGCAATTTCTTATTAAAAAAAAACAGGAACAAAGGTAGCAAACTCTAATATACCACTGGATTCAATAGTCCTAATCCTCTCAATTTCATTATAAATAATTCTCATTTTAAATGGATTCAGTCTTGATCCCCCCCCAAAAAAATGTCAAAAATATTGGTAATAATTTTGTTTTCTTTGTTTTCTTCTCCAGAGCAAAAATAAGCACTCAAATAAATAAGCTAATGTCACCATACCTCTCAACCTGGAAACATCAAAAATATGGACAAAGGCCCATGAAAAATAGGTACAAATCAGTATGCTGATTAACATACAATTTGCATACACAATTATGTAACCCTCCCACTACAATGGGATTGTGGGATACCAACTTTCAAACACAAACTGAAGAACAGAACCAAAATATGGCTCCAGACCCTGTAGTAAATGGCACCCATTTTTAATGTGTAGCAATGATTTTCACTGGGAAGGGAGAAGATGATTAACCTTAGGATTTTGTTTTTTTGTGACTTGCCATATGTGGGTTTTGTGGTAAAAGCAGGGCATTTAATAGTAAGCAATATTCTAATCTTAGCAAAGGAATATTATAGTTTGCTAGGACTGCCAAAAGTCATTCTGCATGGCCTACTGATCAGTGGCTTAGCTTGAGTTTGTGCCACCCGGAGCTGTCTGAGTTTGCCACCCTTCCCACCTGACAAAATCATGGTCGAATGGGGCTCCCCCATACACAGCCCCCCCCCCCCGCAGCCATTTCAATGTCCCATTACTTGGCTATTTCACCCCATTTACCATAAACACTAATGTGCATACTGCTTTACTTCTACAATAATTATTTGGATTTCATTTAAAACTTTTGTTTTACATTTTATAGCACAAACACTAATAGACATCTGCTAAACAAAGCAATATAGTGTCACAATGAAAATAGACTTAGCATTAAAACTCTACCCTTGAAACCCACATTCATTGAAACAGCATTCAAACCCACATTCAAAGACAATGCATCTGGCCAGTGGTGGCTAAAGATTACCTTTGGGCTGTGTTCAAATCATAGGCCCATTACACACGAAACATACATATGGTCTTTGATATACCTTCCTGACTGTATTAAATTATATTCCTTGAATAATACAGCACACTTGTTACAGCTCATTTTAAATACATTGTTTTGAACATTTTTCCAGTAAGCAATGAAACAAAATGCATGAACCAATGATGACAAAACCACCCAATTCAGAACATTTCCATTATAAAAGTGTACTCAAGCTTCTACAGTCCACCAGTATCAGTAAATATGCATAATCTCTGCAGAAGTAAAAGTCATCTAATAATTCCACATTAAAGAGATCTGTAACTAATGAAGAGGTTTCTGCTAGCAAATAACTTTATATTTCATTGTTTCATCTACAGATAAAGTACCTATTGCCCTTGGGGAATAAATTGCCTATGTTACATTAAAAAATGATAAGCTAGTAATATTGCAATAAAGAATGGATGGCAAACTGATAACAACTTCATAGTTACTATGTATCTCCAGCAAAGAGGACATTCTCAGGACTGCAGCATCCACCCCCTTTAAAAGTACAACACAATACAGTATCAGGAATCCATATACATACTGTGGGAGTAGAACCCACAGCTTTCTGCATCAAAAGGAAGTATTCTACCTGTTGTGCTACTAACAACACAAACAGACTTGGCATAAGCAGAACTAAACTTTTCTCCCCCTGAAGAATTATGCAGCACAAGAAATCTGGAAAAAGCCAAAATTTATTGGTGGGAACAAAGGCCCCAAAAACAGGGACACATTTTAAACATTGCTTGTATAAGCTTAGAAAGTTGCTAGAGTAAGATGTTTTCTGTTACTATGACTATAGGAAGACAAGATAGGAAGACTGAAACTTAAATGGCTATCATTATTTAATGAATTCAGTTCTCACTGATTTGCTACAAAACCACAAATTTTAAGAGGAACAGACCAAATGTTATATGAGCCAAACATTGAACCACAAGGAATCACAAGTGGTGGTATGGGTAGGGAATTCAGGTTGTTGCTCCTTGTACCTAAAGTCTGAGTAACACTAACCACCAGGTGTAGTTAACTGGGGCATTTTATACACACACACACACACACACACACACACACACACACACACACACACACACACACACACACACACACACACACACACACACACACACACACACACACACACACACACACACACACACACACACACACACACACATATCTTTTGCTTAAATAGAGATTTCACATGGAACTACACCTTGCTTAAATAAAGATTTCTGAAAAACACACACACGGAGCTGCAGAGATTTCTGGACTGGCACAATAAGATTTCTGAGAATCAAACACACCCACAGAGCTGCAGTGATTTCTGAAATGGAGCAGACTGGCAGCAGTAAGATTTCTGAGTATCAAACGGAGACACACACACACACACACACACACACACACACACACACACACACACACACACACACACACACACACACACACACACACACACACACACACACACACACACACACACACACACACACACACACACCACTAAATCGCCAAACAGTTCTGCTCATGCACTGAATAAGCAGTTCTGCTGCACTGATGAACCACTCTCTGGGCTGCTTAAAATAGATTTCTGCTGCTGCTAAAATATACATACAATAACCTGGGACCATAGTGACACAATTCTTCTATTTGATAGCATACAATTCTTTTTTTTTTTTCTTACCTGGAGGACCTGCGGCATGTAGTTGGGTGCTGGCAATTGTTTGCACTGCTGCTATATTCCCTCCAAACAATTAAAAATAACAGTCCAAATAACAGTCCAACGAAGTTGATATCATTCACGCATGCCCCCTGTAGGCTGGTGATGTGTGTGGTAATGTCATCCATAAATTTAAAGTTGTAATACAAAATAAATAAATAAATAAATAAAAAATTTTTAAAAAATCGGGAATTAAAAGGGCCACTCTGGAATTCATGGTGCCCCATTATTTTGTCCTCAAAACCAGTAAATACTGAGGAATTTAGTATGGTAGAGAGATATGAATATCATTATTATTACTGCATTATTTAAATACAAATTTTCATGAAACTTAATGTAAATGTTTTCTATAAACTATCATTTCCCTTCATTTATTCCTACACCCTTTGAGTATGTCTTTTGACACACTCTTTCTGACCAAACATAAGTGTTTTTTTCAGTGCTCTATGCATTTTGGCTAAAAAAGGCAAAACAAACATGTTTTGATTTGAAACACTACCCTTCTAAGAATACTGAACAGGGACTTCTGGTATTCCTCTCTGTTTAGACTGCTGTTTAAATTTGGCAAAGATCTAATTTGCAAAGAAAGTGACACAGTGACTCCTGTATTTTCCTCCTTATTTTGGATTCATAGACTTGACAAACCCATTTCAAACATTTAGGTAACAAAGCATTTTATATGGACTGTACAAGAGAGAAAGTACAGCCTGCTTTTCCAGAAAGTAAGCTTAGACTTTGGTGATCTGCCTTTGTGTCGGCATCAGTTGTTTGCCTTGACTTAGTGGAAGGCTACAGTGTGTTCTAGAAAAAGGTAGGAATAAAATTGCTTACCAGAAAAATAAATTAAAATTGAAAAACTGAATAATGGCTTCAGCAATCTGAACTGCTCCTAAATCCAAAGACAATTAAGCAAATGGTATTTTCACCTCCAACCCGGCAATCAAACTACTGTGACTTAAAAATATTATCAGTTGGTAGTACCAGAACTGAACTGAATAAAATAAATGGCCACAGATTAAGATTTTATCATCATATCTAATATGATGTTCAAAGAAAAAAAAACCCATAAATTAGGACTTTTTTTATAAAATCAAACCTTTTCTACCAGACCACTCATGTAAGAGCATAGCTTAAAGATATTTATGCCCTAATCTCCTGCATGCTTCATCAGTTTTGACTAACATACAATTGTCTCATCTAACCAGACTGTAGCAATCATGTAATAAGATTGCAAGGTTGGCAAGTAATCACATTAACAAAGCACATCACTGTGTTGCACTTCAGCCCCTTAACTGGCTGGACCTACCTAAGTTATTAGGCTGTACTCACAGTAATACTTCCTCCAATATCCGCTATAGCTCAGGCAGACAGATGCTCTGCCATCAGCTGGTTATTAAAATGGTGTTTGCCTGCACAGAATTGCATCCATTGAACCAACGCTTAATGATTACTCCAAAATCTAAAAATCATAACGGTAACTGTCTGTACTCTGCATATATTGCTAATACATGGAATTTTCTACTAACATCAGCAATATTCCATCTTATCTACCATTTAAAACCTCCTTGAAAACATAACCTGTCAACAAAATGGTCCTTGTAACAGCCCCCATTACTAAGCCTATATCTTATTCTAATCATTTCCCATTTATATTTTAAAATCCAAATAAAATTATACCTGTTAGCAAAACAGTTCTGCCCTTGTACCTGAATAACTAACAAGTCTCCTTCATATATAGCCAAATCAAGTATCATGAAATCCGCACACTTAGTCATTAGTTTACATGTCTCAGGTGAATAACTGGTTAGGTAAAATATGCATATGCCTCATCAGCTGTCTGTGTACTGAGATTTCAATGTGACTTTATATATAAACTGCAAAATAAAGCATAATGTTCTTTTGATAAGTGTAACTTTTGCATGCTCTAAAGACTGTATAGTGTAGTTAATGTAATGATTAGATATTAAACTATATATAGCTCAGTGTTGTGTATTATATTTTATTGTTAGCCCATGCTAATTGCCTGAGAAAAATATGTGATATAGATCTTTTCTCCCCTAGCCTCTGCTGAAAACAAGCTTTGGCCATTTGAGCTTTACTTTCCAGGTAATCAAATATGGAAGTAAATAAATAGATAGATGCTGTAAGAGTTATTGTACTGCAGACTGTTTGTTTAACATGTTTTCTTTAACTCTTTCTCATGCAGTCAATTAATGGCTTGTATATTTAATTAGTGTTTTCTATACTTTTATCTAATTTTCTCATACTAAAGTCTTTTCATTTATTAAGTTATAAGTTTGGTCTAATGTTCTATGGGTCTATATTATAACATCGAAGTCTAAAAACTTTGAATGTTATAATATCGAATCCATTCAATTGAAACACCAGAAAACCGAACAGTCAGAATAGCAAATTTGTTCCCAGGGAAAAAATTTGCTGTTCCGACAAACATACACACTACTCAAGCACACCAGAATAAATAATCCACACACATACACTTCACGAAACCCTACACTAAACCAGGCATACACCACTAGCTACCCACTTACCTTAACCCAACCCTAACCCTAAGGCCCGTAACTGTCTGTCAAGCTTAAACCATTTCTGGCTCCGCTAAGTCTGCTCTTCAATTTTTCCCTTAGAACTGTTCTACTTTCTATCTAAACAGTCTATTCTCTATCTGAAAAGCCCAGCACTTGCTCCTAAAAGCATTTTATACAAGTAAAGCACTCTTAAACAAAAAGAAAACACTACATCCACCTACAATCCCCTTGAGTACCCATTTCCCTATAGGTCCTTTCTGACTCAGTTACACAGCAATCCTTTACACTATTCTAGCATGACGAGGGGTCAATTACTGGCGTCCTCTCCAGTTCAGATGGTGAATCTGGGAATCTTGAGGCAATGTTACAACTGCCTCATGTACACAGACAACTCTCTCCTCCTCCCAACAAATACAAATATATGTGAGAGATGCAACTATATAGCCAAACTGGAGGCTGAGCTCTCTCGACTCAGTACTGGCAAAACCAGTCAGAAGGCGAAGGTAACCACACACACCACAAACCCAGTTTCACATAGACCTATCACAACTGCAAACCAAACACATAAACACAAAAAAACATACTCGGAGGCTCTAAATAAAAGTCTACCAAAACAACAGAGGCCTCCAAAGCAGACATCCAAGCAACCACTACCTCAAAACATAACACATGCAACACATAGTTCACAAAGTCAGTGTGCCAAACAGTCACAGCCCTTAAGGCCAAACAACATGCCTGATACACTTGTAATAGGTGACTCCATAGTCAGACACACTGACGTCCCACTCACCAGACTGAAGAAGGAAACGGTTACAGTAAGCTGCCTGTTGGGCGCTAGAATCCACCACATAACACAAGCACTCAAGTCTCTCCAAAGCAAGTACAAATATGACTCAGTCATTGTCCATGCCAGTGTGAATGACCTGAGACGTACCTCCCTGGACTACATGAAAAGAGACATAGAGGAGCTCTCTGATTATTTAGCCCAGGCCGGTATGACCCTGATCCTGAGCAGCATCTTACCCTCACCAAGAATGATGCCACAGTACAAAGACAAAATGATCAGCTTTAACAATTGGCCTGACCCTGAGCAGCATCTTACCCTCACCAAGAATGATGCCACAGTACAAAGACAAAATGATCAGCTTTAACAATTGGCTTAATTACTGATGTCATTCTAAGGGGATCCAATGTCTGTCTGCTTGGGATGACATGCTTGACAAGTCACGCTGCTTCGCAAGGGAAGGCTTGCACCTGTCAGCCCCTGGGCTTCCGGATATTGGCCAAGGCTCTTGCCACCCCGATAGTGCCTTTTGTAGGCAAGGCTCAAAAGACAAACCCACCTCCCTAGAAAACACAAGTGGAAAAAAACTAAGGGTAATGCTGCTCAACACCAGAAGTCTAAACCTCAAGATGCACACACTCGAAGCCCTCCTCGGTATGGAGAACATCGATGTCTGTGCAGTGACTGAAACCTGGTTCAAGGCTCCCGAGAGCATCCCAGCACTAAGAGGTTATACCTCATATCATGCTTTTCGGCCCCAAAACTTGGACCGAACCACAAAAGGAGGGGGAGTATCCATATTCATCAAAGATACCCACACCTCCAGGTTAGTGGCAACGCACGAAGCATCGGAGTCCATCCATGTGCAACTAACCATAGGCAAAACTGCCCTACAGTTTGTAGCATGCTACAGACCACCCTCTCAAACTCAGGAACCCCACTCAGCCTTCCTGAAGACACTGGAGAGTATGAATGTCTCTCCAAATACCATCATATTGGGAGACTTCAACTACCCAAACATAGACTGGGAGCATTACTCAAGCCCCAACACCCTAGCCCAAAGGTTCCTAGAATTCATAAACTCAAATGCGATGGAACAACTAGTCACCTCTCCCACAAGAGGAGATAATATACTAGACCTGATCATCACAAACATGGGGACACAATGCTCCACACTGGAAGTATACCCCTCATTGGTGAGATCAGACCATAAATTAATCTCACTGGAAATCCACATCCCACCCCCACCCCCCAGCACAGAAGACCACAGTGAAGAATTTCTCAAAAGCTGACTTCACACTTCTTAAGACTGAAGTGGTATCTTTCAAGACCCCTGGGCCAGTGGAAACCACAGCCCACACCGCTGAATCCTTTATAAATGCCTTCTACGGACACCTTCAAGAATGCATGGATCATGCAATCCCAAATAAAACCAAGACCCATTCCCCCAAAGGCAGGCATCCTGTCTGGTGGACCCCAGCCATTAATAAGCTTTACAACAGGAGGAGGAAGCTACTACATGACAGAGCAAAATCCCTAAAAGGAAAGGCATCTCTGATCAGTACTAGCAAAAAACTACGATCACTCATAAAATCATCCAAGGCCAACTTTGAGAGAAAAATCGCAAAAGACACTAAAGACAATCACAAGGCCTTCTTTAGTTATGTTAGAGACCTGGGTGGAACTCCCAAATATGCTCAGAGTTAGTCCAAAATGACAAAAAATACACTGAACCCGCAGACATTGCCAACATACTGGCAGACAGGCTCAGTGCAAATCCCCCCCCCCCCCCCAAAAGGACAAATGTCTATCCCAGCAGAGTGTAGCCTCCCTGACATCTCAGATGCCCAGGTGAGAGCTGCCCTCTCCAAAGCTAAAAACACAGCATCAATGGGACCAGACGGTGTCCCGGGTTGCGTGCTACATGAACTCCAAGAGGAACTAAACCCACACATAAGGCTGCTGTTTAATCTTAGCCTTACTACAGGATATGTGTCCAAAGAATGGCGTACAGCAACAGTGGTCCCACTCCACAAAGGAGGTGCTTCTACGGACCCTGGAAATTACCGCCCCATAAGCTTGACGAGCCTGGTCTGCAAAGCTATGGAGAAGATCATCATGGAACTCATAAACAAAGACATTGGGAGCCTACAGACACTGGATCCCACCCAATTCAGCTTTGTCAAGGGCAGATCCTGCCTTTTGAACCTGGTCGACTTTTTGAAACAGTCACTAAGGCCACTGATGAGGGTAAGGCAGTTCACACAGCTTACCATGACCTTGCAAAGGCCTTCGACACAATACCCCACTCGGGCATCATAGACAAGCTCACCAGCTTAAATGTAAACCCATATGTCATAAGATGGGTTGCAAACTGGCTCAAGGACAGAACCCACAAGGTCAGAATTGCTGGAGCCATGTCAGACTCTAAGCCAGTCACAAGTGGTATCCCACAGGGCTCGGTCCTGGGACCCCTCTTGTTCGGCATTTATTTTTCCGAGGTACAAGCTAACATAGGAGGATTGTGGCTAACAAAGTTCGCAGACGACTGCAAACTGGGCACCATAATTAATACTTCAGCGGACACGAGCATCCTTCAGAAAGGCCTCATAGAAACGGATAACTGGTGCCAGAGCCATGGCCTTAAACTGAACGCCAAAAAATGTATAGTCATACCCTTTTGGAAAAACAAAGTACCCACAAATTACCACATAGGTGGTAATCCATTAAGTGCAGAAGAAGTAATCAGGGACCTAGGGACCCAAGTTGAAAGTAACCTCTCATTTGACACTCACATTGCCAAAGTAGTTAGGAAGACCTTTTATATTTCCCACCTTATCATGAAAGGATTCACATCTAGATCAAGAGAGGTCATTGTGCCCCTATACTCTTCCCTTATCAGGCCCATAATAGAGTACAATGCCCCATTTGGGATGTACCTTACCCGACACCTGCAGCAGTTAGAAAGACCCCAAAAGTACCTCACCAAGAGGATCAAGGGTCTCAAACATATGTCATATGCTGCCCAGCTGAAGAAACTCCAGCTCTATTCAGTCGCATACCGCCTACTCAGAGGTGATCTATGCCTGACGTACAAGGCCATGTCCAATCTGGAATTAATGGACATGCTCCACATCAGGAAATCCAAATCCACCAGAGCCACGAGAGCGAGAGATTTGAACCTCAACACAGAAATAAATAGGATGTGCTGGAGGGACAGATTCATAACCCAAAGGCTCCCTACACTCTGGAACAGAATCCCAGTCCATGTTAGGCAGAGCCCCTCACTGACTCTCTTCAAGAGAAATCTTGACGAGTGGATGGGAGATCGTAGATTTACCCCGGGGGTCGTCTCTGTGTCACTACTAGACAGAGGCACAGTAAACTAAACCTTAAATGGGCACAGTATTCTCATTCCAAGGGGTGGCGAAAGCCACACACACTCTGGTTAGGCTTATAAATGCCCTAGGGCAGATAGCCTAGTATGAACCTATGAACCTATGAACTATCGCACACTCACCTTACCCGCTCCCTAACCCTAACTCACCTATCCCACCCTAACCCTCACGTCCACACAATCGTACATTTACCTGACCCATGCCCTAACCCTAACTCACCTAACCCACGCCCAATCGCACACTCACCTTCATTCGCACACTTACCTTAACCCAGTCCGTAACCTTTGCTCCACAGTTGAGGAAATAGTGAAGCTGCAGAAACGGCCCACTGAAAACTTTCCCTAGGAAAGTATTTGGTGTTCTGCAGCTTCGCTATTTCAAGTGATCGCTCTATTGGGTTTGATATTATAACATTCGAAGTTTTTGAACTTCGATGTTATAATATAGACCCATGTTCTATATATTAGTTTTTAACAGTAACCTCACAATGTTGGTGTATCTGACATCTGCCTCTTTTTTCTTTTTTGGGGATCTGTAGCATCTGTCCTGTGGTCCTTCGTCTTATATCCACTTAACCCATTCCTTCCTTCCAAAATTCCTTCACTGGGACAATCCATTTATTCCACACTAGATGCAAGAATCCGGTCTCTAATAGTCATCTGGACAGGCAATCTGGTGGAGTGCTCAGTTCCCACCCCCTCAGCAGCTTGCACACTCCAAAACTGAATGAGCACTATTGCAAGTGCACAGCCACCTGGCTAAGCAGCTCAGCACTATGCAGCATGAGAATGCAGGGCTTCTTTTACAGACAATATACTTACAGTCTTGCAGATGTTACTAATACAGCAACTGAAACCCTCATCCCAGGATGGGGGAACTGAAGTTGACTTCTCAGTTCCATACTCTCACCTAGTCCCTCCACCACCTATATTTGAAATCAAACACAGGCCATCTAGGGTGAAGTCATGCACAGGATAAAGAAAAACAAAGTGTGCGTGCGTGCGTGCGTGTGTGTGTGTGTGTGTGTGTGTGTGTGGTTGTGTGTGTGTGTGTGTATGAAAAAACAGTCTTAGTTTAGTCTTAGTTACTGTTGGTAATATTATACTAGATGGCACAGGGCTTACAATAAGGTAGGTGTAATCATTGGGAGCCAGTGATCATAAGTCTTTTATGTAGCTGCTCATTGTAAAGCTTATTGGATTCTATCAGGTGTTGATTGTTACCTGGGGAAGTAGTTTGAATTTACTGTAAGCGCTAAAGGCCAATCACCCATCACATATTCACTTGGTGGTCAGTGATATGTTTCATGAAATCTTGACTATTTTATATTAATTGGTGCTAGTGATGTGGGATTTAAACCCTGGACCTCTACACATGACACTCTGCAGACCCTGGCTCTTACCTACCAAAAAGAGTTGTTAATGCCTTCTTCTCTTGCAGTGTCTCTTTGACCATTAAGTACAGGTCTGCAGAATATCTAATGGATTTACCTTGAGATGTCGGACAGGATTTAATTTGTCTATATGGCTCTTATCCTTTGGAAACAGTTACTTTCACTGAAATTCAACTGTTTGGCTATCATCTTTTGGAATCAACTGCCTTATGTGATTCGGGCTCCCAATTCCAAATATTCCTTCAGGACTTTTTCAAGTACCATTTTTGTATAAGGATCTATTTAAACCTACATTTAATGATTTACTTTAAATATTTAATCAGCATAATTTCCAATGGTATGCAATGCTGATTTTTGTTTTATTTGTACTATGCTAAGTTAAGTATCCACAAAGATTAATAAAGTAAACAAATATAAATAAATAAATCAAAAAATGTCTTAATGTTTCACTTTAGGTAAACTGTTTCATGTTTCCAAATCATAAGGCTGTTTTCAAGTAAAATAAATGCAGTGCCATAACTGTTTGAATATTTCAATATGTATATCTCATATTTTCAGCTATGAATATCAAACACCTCCACACTACATTAATTGCACTTACTTTATATGTAGATTATATTTTTATACTGGGATCTGGATCATCTCTTCATTCTGTAGAAAGTTTGCATTAGATTTTAACACCCTTCCTAAATAAGTTGATGAAAATAAGCTTTTAGTTAATACTAAGAAAATTACATGCTTTTCAGAATTAATTGATGGAATTCTTCTGATTTTATTATTATCTTTAACCCCCCCCCAAGTAATTGTTTGCACAATTTATATTTGCAAATATTCAGAACATTTGTTTGACACAGACATTTCATTTGAAGAACATATGGAACTTATTGTGATTAATAAGGTATGCTGCACTGTAATCTAATCATTTGATCTCAGTGTCCACAATATCTATAGCACATATGGTTTAATACCCTAGCAAGGGTACTGTCTTCCAGTCACAGCTTTATTTTGTAATCAGAACAAAGCATCTGCAGACTGCAGTTAATAAAAAATGCTCATTTTTTACTGTAGCCCCTAGAACATAGAGTAACTCCTTAACCTTGTCGGAGACCAGTTGGCTTCCTTTTGCACCTAATGCAGCTCCTGTTTTATCAGCACTAACCTTTAATCTACAGCATAGATTTTACTGTACTCCCACTGGCTCATAAGCTAAATTTATGACCTTAGAACAAACGTTGAAGAATCCTTAACACTGCACAGACCATATTTTTCAGAATAAAATAGTTTTAGAAACATTGCTCTAGCAAACTGAAATCACTTATCTGTGGACATCAGAAATGAAACAGACTGCTGTAGCTTCAGAAATAAGTTAATAACATATCCTATATCTCTAGGAAGTATTTTACAGATTCTGTCTAATTATAAATTATCATTTAATATATTGATAGCTCTTCTGTTATGTCCCTTCTATGTCATTTGTTAAATTTCATTGATTAGATGTGTTATATTGAGTCAGTATTTCTTTAAAATTATTTTCCTCATTTGTTTCATATTCATTTAAACAATAATATAATAATAATAGTGGTAATGCATATTAAAAGTTCCTGTATTTCTTAATTTTCCCACTGTGATCCTTCTTCAGAACCCTAACTAGCTTATCTAGTGCCCAGTGCTGCTCTCCTGATCTAGCACTCCCTTAGTTCTACCTTGTTGAAAAAAAAAAGATTAATTTCCTTGATCTGGCACTCAAGGCAAGGATCTTTCGCCACCTGCACCCCTCAGTTCTGAGTTATTTAACAGCTTATTATCCACACACTGAAGCAGCAAAGTATATTTGTGTACAGGAAATGTTGGTACAGAAATGTGTGCAGGTACTACACCACAGACTGATCTGCATCTCCCGATCACGCCCCCTGATGCCTTGCACCCAGGGTGCTTGCCCCTTCACCCCACTCTAACTACACTTCTGTCTTTCATAGCAATTTGTCTATATTGCATCCTGTATTATACAAAAATATATATTTATTTCTTGCCATTAATATAATTTATATCAATACCATTTAGGTCTCTCATTCACAATAGTCTGATATGTAAATAAACTGTAACTATAGTAGCTTTTGAGGTGTGTGGTATGTCTATGTTATAGTTGCTGATGCTGAAAACTTTGCTACCATTCTGTAAATATTCAGGGGCTGCTTTGAGGGTCTATATTAAATCAGCGAACACTTAAAAAAAGTGAATGCTGATTTGTCAAACCCATGTAAGCGAAAGCTTACAATCCCGAACACTAGGAACAGTGATTTTTTTTCCCAGGGAAAAAAAATCTCTGTTCCACAAAAAAAAATATAAAAATGAAAACTTCAAAGCATTACATAAAGTGGGGGATTCAACCCACCCCCCCAATGTGGGGGGCTGTGCCTCCCACACCCTCCTGCTTAAATATACTAACTCCAAGATTGCACTACGATGATGAAAACAGCAAAATAACGGAGCCATCCAAGCGATTTCTTTCCTAGGGAAAGAAATTGCTTATATGCTGTTTCACTATTTTGCTGTTTCGTGCTTTCAAGTTTGATCAAGATGCATTTGAAGGATTGCATCTTTGATTATATATAGGAGCACTGCTTTTAATATATATTGAAAATTATGCCCAATGTATATTTTTAACATTGTACTGCCAATTAGCCCAAGTTGTGGTTGGTAAGCGCCCTTGAACCAGACTACAATGCCTTATGAACAACTCAGTCAATTAATCAATCAGTCAGTCAAATAAATACATTTTGATGTAGCTGTGTTTTTGTGTCATTGCCTTTGCTAAACTAGGTGAAGATATGACTTCTGAAGAATGATGAATTAGTTTCCTTCTTAGTACATTTAATAACAACATTGACTGTATCAGTTGCAATAAAAATGAACATCGTGCATGTCTGTGCTTGAAATATTGTGCATTATGTCACTATTATGTGGCACTTCACTTTGTTCAATGTTTTTATGAGAGATCATTAATCCTATAGTCACTTGAAGATATCCAATGTGTATGTTGCCTTTGAATAGCCTATGTCATTGACAAAGAAAGGACTAACGTATATTCATCCTATGACAATATATCATGAAGTTAGAGAGTGAAAAGAGAACATTTTAAGTCTGATTTAGGAGTACATTCTGTACAGTGACAGCAGAAATTAGCCTGCATGATACAATTGCAACATGGCGGTGGCATAGTTAGTTTTAAGACATCTTAGTTTAATCCATGCTAAATTTCTAAGTTATGTAGCAAATAACTCTGCATCCACCTAGTTTTCAACTCTGGCCTTTAGATTATGTTCATGTTATATGTGTAAAACAACTGTGTGTTTTCGGTAGAGTTAATGCATAACTACTGCATAACCTCTGTTTCTGGGTTTCTTCATGTGTTTGGCCTGATTCTTTGTTAAAACTATCCTTCAGACCAGACCATGCCATTTACCTGGTTATCTGATATATAAATTGACTAACTATCTAGGTGACTAACTACCTACCTAAAAGAAAAGGGGTGACGTCAATAAACTACACATTGAAAGTCTGGGTTAAACATTAAAAAAGTAGTAATGCTATGGCCATGATCTCAAATACCCACTGGGCTATGGCTTACTTGTTTCAGTCTACAGGTAGCTCCTAAAGGTGCAGAGAGATCTCTGATTTTAAAATGGTGTCATCTATACAACTATAAATGTAGAGGTGTGTGCAGTAGGACACTTAATAGGTGAAGCACTGGTAGAGTATTTCAAAAATACATTTTTTTATAATTTTCTTTATATAAGAAACTTTTCCCAGTCAGGAAATTCAAACATCTTATGAAGTTCAAAAACCCTTAAATGGCTGTTTATGGTGACACTCATTCATACCCTATAACCATATCATTCATATTTATTTCACTATCTTTTATGTTTATGGTGTCTATCTAAAGGGAGTTTCAGAAGCATTCTCATTGGTGAAATTATCTCCCAAAAAGAGTCTTCCTGAAACAAAATTAGTCCTGGTATTTTAAAAAAGCATCTTATGTTTGGTAAGGGCTAGCAAGCCTCACATGAGGGGGCTGTGTTCTCTGCAGCCCCTGCTTGATGTAGTGAACACCATGTCTCCCTTCTTGGATGAAAATAACATTTCTCTCATCAAGGGTTTCTGGGACTGCTAGAACAATTACTCAAATGTATACTTACAAACAATCAAAAACATATACACACACACACACACACACACACACACACACACACACACACACACACACACACACACTCACACACACACAGGTTATTATATCATCACATACACATTTAGAAGTCATTTCATAATACATTTTTCAAAAGTAGGACTGAGCATTATGTCATAGCAGTAGTGTACTCGTATAGTGCTTTTTTGTGTGTGAGGGATATGAAACTATGGACTTTGCAGCATGAGTTATGGTCCACATAGACATGAAAATGTGAGTTGATGTTATTTGCATCATAAGGTGATTAGCAATTAAATCCCAAGTTTCTTCAAAACATTTTTGATAAATAATTGCACATTATTTTTGTCAGATTTTTTTTTTTGCATATGTTATGCTGCTGTATATATGTTATGCA
The DNA here is from genome assembly GCF_019279795.1 of Protopterus annectens. Classification (NCBI taxonomy): domain Eukaryota; kingdom Metazoa; phylum Chordata; order Ceratodontiformes; family Protopteridae; genus Protopterus; species Protopterus annectens. The sequence continues at coordinate 80,342,889 of NC_056744.1, read as the reverse complement.
TGGAGCAAAGCTCCACTGGAGAAATTCAGCTTGCCAATTTGTTTCAGAATAGCTATATAGGGGTATCCCTATATAGTTATGTAGGGGTATATAAAATAGGCAAGACGTGGCTGGAATTTACTGGAGAAAATTAGCAAAGAAATTAAAGTATTGGAAACAAATAATTTTGGGGGAAAGGCAATATAATAGGATGAAACTTATCAGAAATTTGGACTGCAGGTTATAAGCTACCTTCCTTATCAGAGATTGATTACAGAATATAGGCAAAAAGAAAGGGATGGAGAGTGTTAAGTGAAAGATCAGCTGTGATCAAGGTTTTAGTTTAAAGCCAAGTCTGCAACAGAGTCAGCTGTTAAAGGATAAAAGATAATTAGCAGGATACATAAAATACTACATAATATGATTCAATCAGAAGAGGCTGTAAAAGATTGTGAAAATAGAGTAAAAAGGCGATTTACAAAGGAACACTGGGAAGGAATTTAAAGGGCACACACGTATGAAGCACCGTGCACATGTTCTGCATGGAAGTGTTTATACTAGCATTTGTATACCCCCGACTAGACTTCAGAGCATTCTTCTTCACGTAGATTGCAAATACTGGCCATATGATGGGGATGAGAGGGATAACTGGGAATATGTGTTTTGGGCATGTAATGAGTTTGTATACTTTAAAAATTCTGTACAGAGTACTTTTAGAGAAATGTTGAGGGAACACATTATTATAATTAAGCAAAAGATTCGTTTGAAATGGGGATTTAGGATCTGAATTGCCTAGACATTGTAAGATCTTACTAAGTTTAATGTTACTGACAGACAAAAAAGCAATTACTAGAAAATGGAAATATATGTCTATTCTCAATGTAAAGGAAGTTCTGAATACTGTGAACAAGTTAAAGGAACTGGAGGTTGGATCGTTTCAAAAGGTAGGAGCAAGTTTCATAGAAATAAATATAACTTGTGTAAACAATGTGTTTTGAATAATGATCAGGAGAAGATGTGAGGGTTAAGGGAAAGCAGGAACTGAGCAACATCTGTAATGGTGCACTGAATAAAAATGATTACACATAAAACATTAAGTATACTGTATGACAATAACAATGCATAGAAACCCATGTCCCCATGTTGCTGATTAAAATATGATAATTTAATAAAGATGTTTTAAAAAAGCAGTGGTCCACTTACGATATAGTGTAAACTGAGAGTGATGCTGACATCATTTGCAATTACTTTTTACTGGAGCACTGTATCACTGAAGTGAAATAACTCTTACTTAAAATTCAGCAGTTTAGTTTTACATTATCCCCTACAGCTACAGTGTAAACAACAATATGCAGTGATATAGCACAAATTTTTGTTCTCGAGATAAGTTATAATTTGGGTTGTGTCAGGATATAAAAATTGCAGCAGCAATAGATCTGCACACATTGTGAACAAAGTTGGAATCAAATACAGAGCAATACTGCCGTAAGCTGAATGTTCACAGGCTGAGAAATACACATTCTTCTGAAACCACAATCATTTGAATAGGTGGGACCACTGCTTCCTGAATTACATATTTTTTCTTTAATACGTGATAATTATCATGCTTTCTATTACCTGTTCATAGGTTCATAGGTAGGTACTAGGCTATTGGCCCAAGGGCTTATGTAAGCCTAGCCAGCAAAGTTCCATGGCTTACGCCACCCAAGAAAGTTATTTTCCTGTGCCACTGTCGAGCAGAGACACAGAAGTGATCCCTGGGGTGTATTTCCTATTTCCCATCCACTCATCAAGATTTTTCTTGAAGAGTGCTAATGAAGAACTTTGCTTGACATAGATGGGTAGCTTGTTCCAGAGTATAGGAAGTCTCTGGGACAGGAATCTATCCCTCCAGTATGTCCTGTTTATTGTGGTGACAAGGTTTAGGTCCCTAGAGCGTGTAGCTCGGAGGTATTGGGATTTCTTTAGGTGTAGCATGTCCAACAGCTCTGAGTTTGACATAGCTTTATATGTTAGGCAGAGATCACCTCAGAGTAGGCGATATGCTACGGAGTAAAGCTGGAGTTTTTTGAGGCGGTCAGTGTAGGGCATTTGTTTGAGGCCAGTAATCCTCTTTGCGAGGTACTTCTGTGGTCTTTCCAGCTGCTGCAGATGTCTTGTGAGGTACATTACAAAAGGGGCATTGTACTCTACAATGGGTCTAATGAGTGACGAGTAGAGGGGAACAATGACCTCTTTTTTCCTGGATGAGAACCCTTTTATGATGAGGTATGCCACGTAAAAGGACTTCCTGACTACTGTGATGATGTGACTATCAAAGGAGAGACTACTGTCCACCTGGGTCCCAAGGTCTCTTATCACGCATTCAGTGTTAAGTAGATTGCTGCCTATGTTGTAGTTCACGGGTACAGAGTTTTTACCAAAGGGGAAGACACTGCACTTTTTAACATTGAGCTTGAGGCCATGGCTCTGACACCAGGCATCTGTCTCAGTGAGGCCCTCCTGTAGGATGTCCACATCATGTGGGGAATTGACTATGGCTCCTAGTTTGCAGTCATCTGCGAACTTCATTAGCCAGTGGCCTTCTGTGTTAGCCTGTACTTCAGAGAAGTAGATGCAAACAGGAGAGGTCCCAGGACGGAACCCTGTGGTACTCCACTTGTCACTGCTTTGAGGTCAGATTTGGAGTCTGCAACTTTTACAGTGTGGGTTCTGTCAGTGAGCCAGTTGGCAACCCATCTTGTGATGTAGGGATTTATACCTAGTTTAGTGAGTTTAGCTATAATTCCAGAATGGGGGATGGTGTCAAAAGCCTTGGCAAGGTCAAGATAAGCTGTGTGAACCACCTTACCCTCATCCACAGCTTTGGTGACTGCCTCAAAAAAGTTGATCAGGTTCAGGAGGCATGATCTGCCTTTCACAAACCTGAACTGGGTAGGATCCAGAGTTTGGACCATTCTATACTTTAAATCTCTATTCAAAAATGAGGTTTCAAAAATATTTTAAATTAAAAAGTTTAGAGGGAAAGGGTTTCCCAGAAAGAACATTTTGTGCTTGTCATATTTATGAAACATTCCTCAAATGGAAGCATAACCCTTGGAATACTTATATCTTTGGTGTGGTCAGGACTGCATCTCAAATTCATCATGAGATGTTTATTTTATATTTTTACTGTTTTTGACCCTTCTGTTATAGCTCATAGGGAAGCTGTGAAAAAAAGCTAATTTCTTGACATCAGCAAAACTGAAATCATGTGAAAAGATTGTTTACTTCTATGCTAAGTGGAAAGAATACACTACTGTATATGTAAAAGTAAGGAGTGCAGATATATGTGTGAAAGAATATGCATGGGGAGATATATATATATATATATATATATATATATATATATATATATATATATATATATATATATGTATATATATATATATATATATATATATATATATATATATATATATATATATTTATCTGTAGTTGTTTTCAAGGGTAGAGCACTGATTACAGGTGACCAGCTGAAGGCTCAGACTGGATTATATGGTACAATAAGGTTAAACAAAATGAGTGCACAATTAAATTTGATAAAAGATGTAATAGACAATTACATCACAACATAATTCAGTTGATCACATACAATACAATAATAAGACAGCAAACCTCTGTAAACCTATGTACATAAATCCACAAGAGATAATCCTAGGAGGTGTGATGCCATAATAAAGAGGAGTAGTGTAGTGAGTTAGTTCTGCCTTATGGTTTTTGTTAGGTAAAGTATCCTACATTGTGGCACTTGCACCTGTTTTGATTAAACAGAAATTGTTTGAATTGGGGTTTGAACTAAGAGTAGTTGAGCATTTCCTTTATATTTCGTGGAAGAGATTGCCATAGTTTAGGTACAAACACAGAGAAGTTGTGATCAGAGCAAGGAGGCTAGTTGTGGTGGTTTGGAGTATTAGACTTGAGTTGGATTGGCTCCTAAGGTTATAAGATGGGGTATGTCGTGGGCTAGATCTTATCATCGCCATAAAGAATAAGTTGTAAATGGGGTAAGCCAAATAGCAGCATATTTGCAGATATTGAGAAAATGAGAGAGGCAAGTATTAAACTTTGTGGGATGCCTGATTGAGTGATGGCTTTTGGTGAAAGGGAGGAATCAATTTGTACACTGAAAGATCAGTTTGTGAGGAAGTCTTGGAACCACAGAATTGATAATTGGGCTGGAATCAATGTTTATATATATATATATATATATATATATATATATATATATATATATATATATATATATAATCAGGTGGGTTAGTGGAATGGAGTGATCCACCATGTCAAAAGCTCAGGTTAACACAATGAAAAGGCCGATACTGAGGTTGCCTTTATCCATGTTGGTCAAGATGTGATCTGTCAGGGTCCATAGAGCAGTCATGGTCCTTTTCCTTATCAAAAGCCATGATACTTATTGGAGAGTAAGTGAAATTTTCATAGAGATTGATCAGAAGTGATTGGTACAGGTGGGTTTTGGCTCCTCTGGGATTGGTCAGTGAAGTGCTTACTTCCAGACAGTGGGCATTGCATCTGGCTCCTTTGGGACTGGTAAGACTAATGCTAAATTCCAGATGGTGGGCATTGTATTTGATGGGAGGCAAGGATTATAGATGTGTAGTAAAGAGGTGACAGTGTAGTCTCTACAATGATACAGAAATCATGAGCAGAGATTGTCTGAGCCAGTAGGTGAATCAGGAGGGATTTGCTCTAGCAAAGATATGATCTGTCTTACAATGATTTCAGTAAAATAGAAAGGTGGTAGATATTCTGGGAGAGCCTGGGTATACTAGGAGGTTGCTTGGGGGGGTGATGTGGATGCAAGGCTAGTGAATTTATAGTAAAAGTCAGATGGAGTGAGGTAATCACTTTGGCATGGAGTGATGTTTAGTGTGGAAGTTTCCTTAGGGGATACCCTGCATATCAGATTGCTGACCTCATGTCAAAATTATTTTGGGGGGTGTCCGAAGGAGCTTCATCTTGTTGTTAGACACTTAACTTTGTGTTTGCACATTGTCTGTTTAATGCATTGGTAATGCTAAATAAGGAGATACAGTGACCTCTATTTGATTGTGTGGGATTCATTTTCCATTTTTTTGCACTCCTCACTGTGAATTTCTATTAGGGCTTACAGATATTTAGTGAGCCATTCAGATTTGCTGTGTTTGAAGAGTCATCTAACTAATGGAAGGTAGAAGCTGAGAGGGGAAAAAAAGAGATAGAGGTCATTTGTAGGGTGGGGGGTAGCATCATTAAGGAAGAAAATGTGATTCTTGAGATATAGTTTGTTGATTATGGTCTGAAAGAGATGAGCTTGAGGGGTTATTTAACCCTAATGTTCTGCATGCTGAAAGTTATAGGATGGCTTGCAATATAAAAGAATTTAGTGGGACATGAGGTGATTATGAGATCTAGTAGAAAGTGTTGATTTGAGATGGAATTGGCTCCAGTTGATTCACTGATCACTTCAGGTAGGTTAGGTAGGTTAAGGTCTGCTGGAAATTCAGAAATATCATGGATGCCATGCCCTAATAGATTATGGTTAAAGTGTCTAAGAATGAGAAAGTGTTGGTTGGGTAGATAGCATTATGTGAATCAGGATTCTGAATTTTTGTTTTGTTTAAGGTGTTGGTAAGTGGATATAGGTGTTGCAGCTTAAGTTAGAAATGAAGAGGCATATATTGTTAGCTTGTGTGTAGGTGTTGGCTAAGGTGGTAGATGCAGATGAATTAGTAGAATGGAGTGAACTGTGTTTATTTTATGGTGGGTGTTGACGGCTTCCCTACACATGCTAAAGGTAAAATTGCTTGATAGTCAGTAGTCTGCAGAAAAACACTAACAGCATAAGTCTGAACACTTTTTCCCATAGGAAATAATTGCTGCTGCAATTTCTAATTGTGCACCAGCAATGATTCAATTCTTCAGGAAGATTTCTGTCTTCTTCAGGTTGGTGTGACCATGGATTTGGTATATATAAGTCCCCCCCCCACATCGAGGATGTAGTGGGGCTTGCTCTCTTGCAAAAACAACAAGAAAAAAAAATTTTCACTGTTTAGATTTCAGGCATTTTTTTTCATTCATTTGGAATGTTGACTTTCAGGACGTTGGTGCTTCGTAGTAGAACCGGCCTTAAGAGAGATTTATATGCATAGGAGTTGTGGGCCTGGATAGCTCAGTTTAAATTTCAGAAAAGGGGGTTGGGCTTGGGCTTGGGAAATGGGGGTGGGAGGAGAGCAAATCAAGTCTCATATCCTGTCTTAGTTGGAGCCAATCAATTTGCACATGTGCAGAATGAGAACCAAGAGTCCTGACTTTAGGTGAGGAAGGTAATCGACACATGATTCTGTGCTTAATACCGAAGTATTTGTCAGAGCAGGCAATTCTGAAACACTTTTATGTGGTTATGAAGTATAAAGCCTTCAGAAAGCCATTAATTTAATATAATTTTAATGCAGCATTATATCTAATAAATGGGAAACAAATGTTTTCCTTTATTAGTTACCAGGGTGGGAGGATTACTGGTGCTTACAGACACCTGCTGACTTAACAAGCAAGGTGGCAGAATCTTTTTCTTCACAAATGCTGCACATTATTTAAAACCATGCTGTACATGTGTCAGTAGTAGTGACACCATTCACCATATAAATGTTTTACTGTCCTTGTTACAGATCAGGTAGTGCAAGGGAACACCGTGACACTACCCTACTGATGCAAGTGTTTACCTAGGCCCTTAACAAGGGAAAATGTTAAGTGAATTCCAAAATAGTATACTGTCTAATATTAAACTAGACATTCAATGAGTTGTATTTAAAGCCCAATAAATGGGGTATCTCATAAGCCAAGCTATTTATTACAAAAAGAAGAATAAATAAGAGAATCATTTCAAAGACAAATTAAATCAGTTACAATTCCAGTCTTTAACATCATTTATTCATGAGATAGAATAACAAATCAAACATATACAACATCAGTTACTTATGTTATACCTAAACCGATTATCATGGTACAAAATTAAAATTCTTGAACCCTACTCTGAATGAGCACAATTTCCTTCCAGATTTCTTGCCAGGTTTTTACATGCTCACATTACGTTAGGAAATAGTCATTGTATCACATATACTCCAGATCAGGATGTATTAAATATGTCTCACATAGCAAATTATGATTTTCTCACTATTTAAACTCAATTAAGTGATTGGCAAATCTATTTTATTATCTGGAATTAGATATGTTATTACAAAATCTTAAATTACAAAATTACAAAAAGCTCTTTGCCCTGACAGGTGCAGTGCAGAGTTCTATAAATATTTTGAATCTGTCCTGGCAGAAATCATGTATATTCTTTTCATTCTCTATCTTCAGCATGACATCAATAATCCTTACCTTAGTCAATCAAAAAGAATTCTTAATCATAAACCTCATAAAAACCCAACTGATCCAACTGATCCATCTAAATATAGCTCAATAATGCTTATCAATCTTGATATTAAAATTTGTGCATCTGTATTTGCCAGTAGCCTTAAGTAGGTTATACCTTCATTCAAATGTCAATCCGTGGCTTATGAAAAAGAGGCAAACCACAAATCCAAAACTTATTTTGCATACCTTGATCAAGCTACATAACAAGAATATGCCTAATATTTTTGTTCTTTTGATGCATTTAAAGCATTTGATAGAATCAATAGCAATTATCTTTTCTCAGTCATGGAGGGATTCAGTTTCCCTAGTTCATTCTTAAATTTTATTAAAATTATATGTCAAAATCCTTCAACCAGATTAAAGATAAATAAGCAATTATCTTAACTAATTTATATAAAAATGGTGTTATACAAGGTTGTCCCCTCTCCCCATTATTATTCAGTCTATATATTGAACTATTGTTTTTTAGCATTATAAATATTTTTTTTTATAATGACCCAATATGTTCAGGTTATAATGTCCCATTTACAGCTTTTGCAAATGATTTAAAGATTTACCTGAATTACCTTAATCATGACATTTTAAAAATAATTATGATAATCTGAGATTATTCAGAATTTTAATTACAATATAAATCTAGATAAATCATCTATTTTCATACAAATCCTAATTATAAATAATTCAATTTAATTACTTTATCTAGGTTTATCTTATATCCTTTTTGTCAAAACAATAATCTCATTGTGCAAAACAATATTAAAAAATACCGAACCAGAATTACAACTTGGTGGTTTAAGCCTCAGAGATTCTTGTTCGTTTGTGTCTTTCGGCTTTTCCTGGTTAGGGGTCGCCACAGCGGAACTCCGGTCCGCTAATGATTGGCAGTAGATTTTTACGTGCTGGCTTGCCGGGCCTAACGCACAACCTTCAACGATGGAACGCCCATTCACACATGTCGCCACACAGAAGACGCTCTAACTGAGAATCGAACGGACAATGTCTAACTGTGAGGCGACAACGCTACCGCAGCACCACCACCGCAGTTATAA
>NC_056744.1:80311903-80329403 GCF_019279795.1 Protopterus annectens | reverse complement strand
TTACAGGATTATTGCAAGGCATTAAGTAGCAATACAATGTTATACAGTCAACAATCAGGAGTATAGCATAACTATTTCAAGATGTATAAAAAGAAATGCCATTAAGATGAGTATAGTTTTTGGGGTAAGTGGTTAAAAAACCCAGTTTTATCATGATGTAGTTGCATGAAGGCAAGACAATTACAATAGAATGTATCTCTGAGGCAATTTGCTTAATAGATTTTAGAAGACAGAAGAAAGAGTAGTCAAGGAAGATTAGAGAGAGCTAGTGAGTTAAGGGCAGAAAGTAGATTAAGGTATAAGATGTAGGGGATGTTAAGGAGGGAGAGTGCAGTGGCAGGACCAGTGACATTTAAAGTGCTCTTTGGTGACTGTCTTAAATTGTTTAGGATGTGTAAGGGTCCTGATTTCTAGTGGGAGCCTATTCCAGGCAATAGTGGGGTGATAGCTGTACATGTTGCGCCCAAATTTAGACTTGGGTTTGTAGATTTGTAGTAGGTCTTGGTTAGAGCTTTGAGAGGTCTGGAGAGACAATAATGGAAGATGAGAGGGGATAGTGCTGGGCAGTAGGAAGGCTGATATAGGATAGAATGGATGATCTGGAGCTGAGAGAAAATAAACTGGTGGGGTAATTCAAGCCAGTTTAGGTGTTTTAGAGAGAGACAGTGATGGGATCTGTAGGTTTGTTGGGCAGCAAATCTAGATACCTTGTTGTAGGTAGATTTGAGTATGGTCAGGAGTGCTGCGTTAAGACTTGTGAGAATTTGAGAATTGTACATTAGACTAGGTAGAAGGTAGGTAAGAGAGGGAGTAATCTTAGCTTCAGGTAAGGAATTTCTTGTTACGGTAAAAGAGCCCTAGTTTTGAATGTGTCTTTTTGATACAGTTATTAACAGACAAGTCAAATTTAAGCTGATCGTCGATGGTTATGCCTAAGAGATTAGTACAGAATTCTACCTGAATGGGAGTGTTATTAAGGAACTGTATGGACTGCATTGAGAAGGAGGGTTTAATATTTGTTATCCTGCCTTAATTTAGTTACTTCCGCCATGCTTATTACAGTGAAGTTCCAGACAGTTATGGAGTTTAAAAACAATGGAGGAAATCTAAAAAAGTAAAAAAAAGTATAAAAAGCAAGAAATAAGTAATCTGTCTTCATGGTATGAGTCCAGGACAGAGAAAACAGGGAAGGTGTGTGTGTGTGTGTGTGTGTGTGTGTGTGTGTGTGTGTGTGTGTGTGTGTGTGTGTGTGTGTGTGTGTGTATGACTGTGACCTGGTTCAAGGCTCCAGAGAGCACCCCTGCACTACCAGGCTATAACTCATACCACACTTTTCGGCCATGTAACCTGGACCGACACACCAAAGGTGGAGGTGTGTACATATTCATTAAGGATATCCACATCTCCAGGCTAGTTGCTCAGCATAATGCATCTGAGGTTATCCAAGCGCAACTAACTCTGGGCAAAACTGCAATCCAAATTGTAGCTTGCTACAAATCCCCCACCATGCCCCAGGATTCCCACTACTCTTTTCTTGATTTACTAGAAAATATTAGGGTTCAACTAAACACTCTAATAATGGGTGACTTTAACTACCCCACCATTAACTGAGAAAACTACTTGTGTACCAACTCCTTAGCTCAATGCTTTCTGAATTCATAAACTCCATTGCCCTGGATAAACTTATCCACACCCCCACCAGGGGCAACAATATCCTAGACCTAGTCATTACCAACATGAGTGACCCGTGTTCCACACCTGAAATCAACTCCTCGTTGGTCCGATCTGACCATAAGCTAATCACCCTTGATATCCACATCCTGCCCCCACCCCCCATTAAGGAAACCATGGTAATAATTTTCTCCAAAGCAAACTTCATGCTTCTTAAGACAGAAGTGATGAACTTCATGACACCCATGCAGATGGACAATACAGTTACAACTGCTGAATCCTACACAAATGCACTCTATAAGCACTTACACAAGTGCATGGATCATGCTATCCCAAACAGAACCAAGACACTATCCTCCAAAAAAAGGAATCCAATCTGGTGGTCCCCTGCCATAAACAAACTGTACAACAGAAGGAAGAAACTGTTGCAAAAGAGAGTAAAATCCCATGAGTGGAGAAGCTCCCTGGTCAGCCTCAGTAAGAAGCTGAGATCCCTTATAAGATCCTCCAAAGCTAGCTACAAAAACAAAATCACCACTAATTCTAAGGGCAACCACAAAGCATTCTATAGCTATGTCAAGAATCTTGATGGCAACACCCAGATCTGCTCTGAGTTATAGCACAACGGCACGAACATTACACAACCAACTGATATTCCTAACATCCTGGCAGATAGGTTCAGTGCTAACTTTACCCCCCCCCCCCACCCCCTAAAGGGCCCATATCTATACAGGAAGAATGCAGAGTCCCTGTAATCACAACTAATCAGGCAAAAGCTGCACTCTCTAAAGCCAAAAACACAGCATCCATGGGACCGGACAACATCCCAGGCTGCGTTTTACATGAACTTCAGAATGAACTGGCTCCCCACTTAAGCACCATGTTCAATAATAGCCTCGCATCAGGATTTGTGCCCACTGAATGGTGCATAGCAACAGTTATCCCACTACACAAAGGGGGAGCCACCACCGATCCAGGGAACTATCGACCTAATAGCCTGGTCTGCAAGGCCATGGAACGTATCATCATGGAACTCATAAACAAAGACATTGGTAACCTCCAGTAGTCAGGAAGTCCTTCTATGTGGCACACCTCATCATAAAAGGGTTCTCATCCAGGAAAAAAGAGGTCATTGTTCCCCTCTGCTCGACACTCATTAGACTCATTATAGAGTACAACGCCCCATTTGGAATGTACTTCACAAGACATCTGCAGCAGCTGGAAAGGCCACAGAAGTACCTCACAAAGAGGATTACTGGCCTCAAACAAATGCCCTACACTGACCACCTCAAAAAACTCCAGCTTTAATCCGTAGCATATTGCCTACTCTGAGATGATCTCTGCCTATCATATAAAGCTATGTCAAACCCAGAGTTGTTGGACATGCTACACCTAAAGAAATCCCAATCCCTCTGAGCTACACGCTCTAGGGACCTAAACCTTGTCACCACAATAAACAGGACATGTTGGAGGGATAGATTCCTGTCCCAGAGACTTCCCATACTCTGGAACAGGCTACCCATCTATGTCAAGCAAAGTTCTTCATTAGCACTCTTCAAGAAAAATCTTGATAAGTGGATGGGAAATAGGAAATACACCCCAGGGATCACTTCTGTGTCTCTGCTCGACAGTGGCACACAAAAATAACTTTCTTGGGTGGCGTAAGCCAGGGAACCTTGCTGGCTAGGCTTATGCAGGCCCTTGGGCCAATAGCCTAGTACCTACCTATGAACCTATGAACCTATATATATATATATCTATATATATATATATATATATATATATATATATATATATATATATATATATATATATACTGTCCCAATCCATTTTTTGATCACAGGCAATGATCGTAAAACTAGCATAATAGAGCCCCACCCATTTAAATTAGCCCCATGCATTCAATTGTTTCTGTCCTGAGAGACCAGTTGGCATAATGGTTAATGTCTTTGCCTCCCATGCACAAGGTTCAAGGCTCAATCCTGACCTCCAACCAATGCCTGCTTGGAGTTTGCATGTTCTCCCTGGGTTTCCGTATGGTTCCTCACATGTCCGAAAAACATGCTGAGTATTTCCATCCCAAACTCACCAATGACTGCAGCTGTGGGCAGCAGCACAGACTCTACATGTTGCCTATGGGGGAAGAGTTGTACAGACCAACCGCTTTGGGCATCTACTGTGGTGAGCAGTATCTTCAAGATAGGAGAACAAGGATCACAGACTGCATGCTGTGGCAGGGCTAGCCACTCGATGGTGTAAAATATGGCTCTAGGTGATTCAGTCATGTTGTTTAATGTCACCAAAATGGGCATGGGTAGTTACCAGTAATAAGTGGGTTGAGGACCCGGTCTACTCTGACCTATGCCAGGGACCCATGCTAATGGTGGGAGGGTTATATGTGCCCCTATTGGCCAGTGTGTGGCCGCCATAAAGCCCAGAAGCCCTGGGTCAATAAGCTACTGACTGGCCAGTGTCTAGTTGCCCAGCCTGGTTTACCTGGGATTGCTCTGTTGAGTGAAAGCTGGACATAAAACCAACCAACCTGCCAAACATGAACTGATAATTACTACACTTAATGTAGGTTCACTGACAGGATGCATCTCAGAAGGGGATGACATGATGATACAGAGGAGGCTGGACATCCTAAGTATCCAAGAGACAAGGTGGAAGGGCAGTGCAGCAAAGCCACTTGGCTTGGGATCCAGACTCTACTACTCAGGAGGGGGACGGGCTAGAAATGGTTTAGGAATTATGGTGAGAGAGAGGCTTCAGAAGGGAGTGAGGGATATCATCAGAATTAATGACAGACTCATGGCAGTCAAACTCCAGTGCAATGATAGGGCAGTATTCATAATCTCAGCCTATGCCCCACAGCAGGGTTGTGATAGTAAGGAAAAGAGTGCATTCAGACAGCAGTTGCAGGATCTACAAGATAAAGCAGGACAACATGAATTGGTGTTGATAATGGGAGACTTAAATGCACATATCAGGACAGACTGAACAGGATATGAGGACTACCTTGGTCCACATGGGAGGGGCAACAGGAATAAAGAAGGTGAAGCCATTCTAGACTTCTGTCTGGCAAATGGCTTAATAGTAGCCAACACATGGTAAAGAAATAGAGACAGTCACAAGATCGCATACAAAAGTAGAAAACATGCAACTCAGGTAGACTTCCTTCTAGTAAGGAAAGGCACTGAGGTAGAATCCATGATTACAAAGTCATCCCCAGTGAAACAGTCAGCCCACAGCATAAACCACTAGTTGCCACAATCAGCTGCAAGCAGTGGTCAGAGAAGGCTCTAAGGTCAACAGAGACCAGCCTTAAGACCTGGAAGTTGACTGGAAAGAACATACAGCAGTTCAATTAATTACTCAGGCCTCCAGCACCCCAAGAAGAGGAGGAAATAGGTGGAGTTGAGCAAGAATGGCAGCACCTAAGAACAGCATGTGTTAGGACTACAGGAAAGTTATGTGGCTGAGCCAGGTAGGGAAATAAAGTACATAAGGAAAGCTGGGGGTGGAATGCAGAAGTCCAGGAATTCGTCAAACGAAAGGAGGAGTGCAGAAAGAAGTGGGAGATAGAAAAGACTGACCAGGCTAGGAAGGACTACTGGTTGGCTAACAAAGAAGCTAAGAAAGAAGTTGCAATAGCAATGGATAGGGCATCAGAGGCACTCTACCAACTTCTGGAAGGTGACTCAATAAGTGGCACAAAGAAACTATATGAGGTTGCAAGGCAAAGACAAAAAAATAAAGAAGATAGTCAGACACCCTTCATAAGGGATGCTAGCAACAACCTGTTCACCAGTCCACAGAACATCAAAGGCAGGTGGAAGGAGTATTTCCAGCAGCTTCTGAATGAAGAAAACCCCACAGAAGTTGTACTGCCCCAGAAACAGCCTACAAAGAGTGAAGAAGAGGAGCCCACCCTAAAAGAAGTAAGAACAGCACTAAGGAAAATAAAGTCAGGGGAAAGCAGCAGGCTCAGATGAGGTTACAGCAGATATGATAAAGATGCTGAGTGAGATAGGGGATAAATGGCTTCTGAGGGTACTCATAGCAGTGTGGTGAGAAAGGCATATTCCAGATGACTGGAGAATAAGTGCACTCATGCCAGTGTACAAGAACAAAGGGGGAATCCACAACTGTGGGCTGTACAGAGGCACCAAACTCCTATCACATTGCATGAAAGTTCTGGAGATGGTGCTTGATAAACAGATACACAGAGTAGTAGAACGCAAGATGGGAGATGAGCAGTTCGGATTCAGATCAGGATGTAGTACAATTGATCTGATGTTTGCAGTGAGACAGACACTTGAGAATAAGTTTGAGATGAGAAGAGAGTCCAATTGGGCATTCCTAGCTTAGAGAAAGCATATAACAAGGTCCCAAGAAAGCTGATCTGGGCAGTACTGTGGTGGTTTGAAGTCCCAGAAACATTGGTAGAATTAGTGCAGGCTATATACAAGGACCCAATGACTCAAGTACGAACAGTGTTCAGCCTCACAGAGGGGTTCCCAGCGGGAGTGGGGGGTACACCGGGGTTCAGCTCTGAACCCACTGCTGTTCATACTGGTGATGGACTACATTAGCACACAGGTCAGAGGGGACAGATCAACAAAGTTGCTGTAGCTGTATGCAGACAATTTGGCATTACAGGCAGACTCTGTGCAAGAACTTCAGCAAAGTATAGGAGACTGGAATGCAAAATTCAAGGCACGTGGGATGAAATTAAGCACAGATAAGATGGTGGTAATGGCAGCAAATTGGGGAAATCAGAAGAAGCTGAAAATAGAGAAAGAAGAGAAGACAGTGGAACAGGTAAACAGCTTCAAATATCTGCAGGGGTGGTTGAATAGAAGGGAAGTCTGAATGAAGAGGTCAAAGCTAGGGGCTACAGCCAAATGGCACAAAGTGTCAGGTGTAGTCTATGACAGACGAATGCCAAAGAAGCTGAAAAGTAAGATTTACAAGACAGTGGTGTGACCAGTACTACTGTATGGTACAGAAACCTGGGCAGTAAAGGCAGAACAGATGAAGAAGCTAGAGGTGATGGAAATGAAGTGCCTGAGAAGGGTGGTAGCATACACACTTTGTTTTATGGATTTGAAAGACATTAAGCACTTAGAGCTGTCACACAGAAAGCAGTCAGAAGCTAAACCATCTTTGATGGAGTAACAGCTTTAAAAGCTGTGATCACTTCAGCCTGCTTCTTATGGGACTGTAAGAAGTGCTTTACAGCTTCTAAAGGTGTTTATCTTCTCACCCTTGTTCTGTGTTTACTTCTGTGCATGATGTAGATCAAGACTAAAGAATAACTACTGAAAGCCACGCATTACAAAACTTATGCATCTCTTTAAAATCAGAGAGGTACTTAACAAGTTTGCCTTTTTCCTGATTTCTAATAATACTCAATGTGCTCCATGTATCACATCTGGAATAGCACGGCTGTCCCTGGATGTAGATATGTTGGAAAGAGAAGCTTTCATTGTAGGTACATGATGGGTGCATTCATGATGAGATTTGAGAAATCATTATGAGCATTAACATCTAGGCTTTTAGAGCATGTCCTGTTAGTTTGTATGATGTTTGTTTACAGATGTAGCTTTTCAATATGTTTCATGTTGTTGTAGTAGAGCTCTGTTTATGCTTAATGTATCTGGCTTTATTGGTGCTTGTTAAGTTCTAAGTTTCAGTTTTCTGCTCTTGAAAGCTTTCTTTATAATTTTTTTTCACCCTTGCCAGTGACCAACAACTGCCACCTATGGCTCTCCTCATCCACCATGTCTACCGGACTTTCCTACTGCATCCTCATCCTTACTCTGACCCTTTCCTACTGCATCCTCATCCTTACTCTGACCCATGCACAGCACTAGTGAGGAGACTGAGGCATCTTGGTGCAGCATCATATTACTATTGAGGAGTATTTTTTAACTTAAGCCCTAACTTCATCTTTTCCCCTTGCACTTGTCCATGCATGGCCAAGTGAAGGATGTGCAACAGGGACATGCAGAATATTGTCTTGCTTCTGTCTTTTTTAATTTCTCCAAGTCTTTTAGGTTTCTAATACCATGATGGGAATGGACCCCATTCCTAAGTCAAGGTATGATTAAAGTTCATGAAAATAGTATTGTTTCACTCTTTGATGTTAGCCAAAAGAGCTCTTCGCATGACCCGCAATGTGCCCAGTAATGACTTCTTCTACAATTCGTACGGTGTTACATGAATTGGTAAAATATCTAAATATGATTGTAAATTCTTTTTTATAAGACCAGTTGCTCCTACTACTATTGGAACTGTCTGAGTATCTTTCTTCCACATGGCTCTCATTTCTGCCTGCAGATCAAGGTATTTTATGACTTTGTGTCTCTGTACGCAAGACACTGTAGTGACTAGGTGTGGCAATTTCAATGATCAAGGCTACTTTTGTCTTCTTTTCTTGGACCACTATATCCAGTTTTCTAGCATCTATCTTTTGGACTGTTGGTATTGGGTGAACCAAAGTGATGTAAACTTCATCTTCTATGATTCTCTGTGGCTCATGTTTCCAGTGTTTTTCAGCCACTTCGATACCATAATGTTTGCACAATCTCCAGTGTAACAATCTCACCACATTATTATGCCTTTCAGTATACAGTCCCTCTGCCATTAGAGTTGCAACCAGCAATAAGGTGTGTGACTATTTCCAATTCAGTTCCACAAAACCTACATATGTCTGTTTCTCCCAAGTTCAATGGACTTAGAAAACCAGCATGTATTTAGCCCACTATCTTGGGCTGCCAATATTAACCTTTCATTTTTTGATGTAAATTCACCTCTCCCTAACCATTCCTGCATTCATTCTTGATCAACATGAGCCTCTTCCAGAAGTTTTCTATACTTGCAACTATATATATGTTTTTTCCACATTTCTTGCATTCTCATCTGGTCCTTCACTTTATATTCTTTCTTTTGTTTTTTAGCACATTCAGTAGCTGCCTGGTATTTATCCACTTCTGGTTTGATTTCCATTCCTGCTTGACATCGATATGCTTCTGCTAAATTAAGCAGAGATGTCATCTTAGATTTATTCTCCTCATGTTTCAAAACTTTCACCGCATTTGGATCTTTTGAGGTCCATAGATATGTGTGGAGTCCCACGAATGCAGATCTATACATGTAATCAATTTCAAGGAGGCCCATCCCTTTTTCAGAACGGGGAATATATAATCTTGGTATACACTGATTTTTATAAATCATTTGGTGAGCATGAAGCATCCTTCTTGTTTTAATATTCAAACTATCCAACACTTTTTGGAGCCAGTCAATCACTCCAAATCTATAAGTTAGGACAGGAAGAGCAAATTGATTTATAGCTTGGATCTTGTTCCTAGGTGTCAATGCTGTTTTTAGAATTAATTGAAGTCTTCTAAAGTACTCTTTACTAAGCTTTATTTGTATTTGTTCATGTTTTATTGCTGATCCTTCATCATTTCCCAAGTATTTATACACCCCTGTTGCTCAAGTTCTTTTATATCACATTCTTGTCCCAAACTGATGTTTTCCTGGTGCTGCAATTTTCCTTTTTTAAAGGTTGCTTTTGCACATTTATCAAGACCAAATGACATTCCAGTATCATCTGAAAAAGTTTTGACAGCCTGCAGCTGTGCTTTCAGTTCCTCATCTTATGAGCTATGCAATTTTAAATCATCGACAAAGAGAATATGAGACATCATTAGACTTTGTTTTTTTCTAGAAGCCAAATTATAGCCATGACCTAAGCTGTTAAGTAAACAGCTTAATGGATTAATGGCAAGGCAAAATAGCTTTGGATTTTTATCCCTGGGATAATAATCTGTCCGTTATCATGGCTTAATTGCAAAGTGGTCTGCCACTGTTTCATGGTTACTGTAATGTAATCAATCAGTGTAGGATGTACCTTATACATTTTTAAGCACTCTTTTATCCATGAACGTGGGATGCTATCAAATGCTTTTTTATAGTCAACCCATGCCATACTTAGATTCTTCCCTTTCTTACAGTTTTCCACTATAACTTTATTTAACAACAAATGATCCTTTGTTCCATATGACTTTCTTTTATTGCCTTTTTGTTCTACTGCCAAAATTTAGTTTTCTTCTAAATGACTATAAACTCTGTCAGCGTCAATTCCCATGTATAGTTTATACGTCATCGGGAAGACAAGTTATTGGTCTATAATTTTTAGAGTAGCTTTCAGGTTCACTCTTAAGTAAGAGCATTGTTTTTCCTGTTGTTAACCAGTGTGGTGTCTGTTCAGGGTGTGCATATAAATAGTTCTTACTCATGGCTAGATCCTCGTGTAAAGAAGTTAATACTTTAAGCCAAAAGTTAGCTACTACATCTGGGCCTGGGGTTTTCCAATTAGAGGCTTTTCTCAACTTTGTTTCAATCTCTTTGGCTGTTATTTCATCCCATTTCATATTCTGTACCTTTAAACCTCTTATTCTTTCTTTTACTTCTTCTATCCATTTAGCATCTTTGTTATGTTCCACAGTATCTTCATAGATACTTCTCCAAAATGTATCTAGTTCCTCTTTTTTCAGCGGTCTATCAATTTCTTTTACCTTATTTCCCAATTCTCTATAAAACCTTTTGGGGTCATCAGTAAATTGCTTATGTTGTGCTTTTCCCTTATATTTTTTTTGATATCTTCTGAGTCTTTCCGCCTGTTTTGAAATTTTTAGTTTGTTATCTCCAATAGTGCATAATAGATCCTGGTCTGTTCTAATACTGTGCATTGCTTTTATCACAGCTATCTTTCTTAATATTTTGGTTGATCTGTTCCCTCTTCTATAATTTTCTAACAATGACACTTCTTGTCTTAGCTGCTTTATAGTTTTCTCTATTCGATATTTCCATGATGGTATTCGATTTCGTCCCCCCCCATCCCTTGCTACCCTATGTTCCTGTGGTAGAATTTTATCAGTTATTAATTTAGCAGCACAGTAATATATTCTGTTTACTTCTGTTATATCGCATGGATCTCTACGGACAGTCCTGATTACTGTGTTCATTTGTTTTTATCAAGCTTCTGACTTTTGGGGTTTTATTAACCTTCTGCAGTCTGTTTCTCTCATTGATCTTTATATATCTGTCTTTGTCTATTAAATCAAGCAACTTTTCTCTTAACTCCTTTTCTTCCATACTGAGGGCACATCCCTTGTTTTCCATTTCCTGTGGGCATTCTATAGAAAGTTCTATAACATCTTCTTGTGGCACATTCTCTTCAATTTCATCCTGTGTCATCTGTTGTTTTGTCATATGGAAACTCACTGGCCTATCACTCCTCAACATTGACTGCATCAGAGTTTCCACAGTTTCCTGTTCCTTTCCTTACTGTCTAGCTTCAAGTGAACTTTTATACTGGTTTTCTGTGGAAGGCTCCAAAATATCTTGATATGGCATTTGACCTGTTGCTTCCTGTTCCACTGGTTTCCCCTTAATTTGGATATCCATTGCTCTATCCTGTTGTGATGCTTTCTGCATTTGATTCTCTACACTGAATCCTTCTCTTTGCAGCTGTTCCATTACCTCAATTGCTATTTCTTTGACTTCTCCATCACTAATCTCTTTTTCTACTTTTCCTCTGTGTCTTCTTATTTTTTGTATTGTAAAGTTTTCCATATTCGGATTACTTTCCCTATATTTTTCTTCAAATATCTTTGGTGCTGCTCTTTTTGTATTAGTTAGTTTTGCTTTCTCCTTTGCATAAATATTACAACATATTAAATCTCTTTTCCTTTCCCCTGTCCATATTTTTTCTTCACGTGTCTCCTGATCTTCTTGCTTTTCCTTATTCTGGGGACTCACTCCATCATGCTGTGATGTAGTCTGTTTTAGACCTTCTACATTAAATCCTTTACTTTGCAGGAACTCCATAGCTTCAACTTCTACTTTACTAATCATCTTTTCTACATTAAATCTTTGTGCTTTTAGTCTTTTTATTGTGAAATTTACCATATCTGGATGCCTTTGCCTGCATTTTTCTTCGAATTTCTTTGAAACTGCCTTCTGTATATTAGTTAACTTAGTTTTCTTCTTTGCATAAATATTGCACCATATCAGATCTCTCTTCCACTATGGCTCAGATAATGTCCCCCATATATTTTTATTATGGATAGCTCTTTTAAATGTTCAGTGACTGCCAAGAATTTAATATGAGGAGAGGTGTGTGCCCTCCCTCACAGGATAAGTCTGCACATCCTTCACCTGCCATGCCTCAGATAGCCATGCTGTTAATTAAACTCAGTTCACCTGTGCTGTAGTCTGGGCTTTTTCTCTCTATGCTATCATATGCTTGAAGGCTTGCTTTTTTAATGAATTATGGTGTTCAGCTTTCCAAGATTTTCCATTTATAGTCTCTTAGTTTTCATTTTAGTCTTAATATCTTTAGTACTCCAGTGATAAGAGATCTTTTTTATCTATGTAAGATAAGAGGAAATTGTGTTTTGGACAGGGCTGGGTAGGTTATAGTATGTGGCCTGTGCTGTTATAGGATTGTTCTCCATGTATATATCTTCCTGTTTAATTTTTGTTCTGTCTCCAAATGAAGCTTTGATTCCTTTGTCTCAGACATTTCCACTGTTGTTTGATTATTTAGTCAAGTTCATCTCTGTGACATTAAATGACTTTAGAGCACCATGCTTATCTGACCACCATGAGTCATTAAGTTCTTATAAATTCATATTTATTAGCTCAGTGATGCTATTTAACCATCTTAGGTTTTGCTGCCCTCTTTTATTTTGCTTTCAGTCTTTCCCAGCCTCAGTGCCTCCAGGAAATATTGCCTTTGCATTAACTGGGGAAAGTATTTAGATTGTAATTTTACTATCAGACCATCCAATGAACTCTATGGACTAATTTCCTTGAGTGCTGAACGAATACTCTTGCAGCCCAGGAAATTCTCAAATTTGTTTCTCCAGCTCCACATTTATAAAGCTTAAATTTTCCATAGCACAGCCTTACTTATAGTATGAATTTACAAACATGTTACTGTTGAGAAAACCATAGTTTTGATTATACAGACTTTTTTGACAATGCGTTATCTTTGCTCCTTAGTTGTTTTTCTGAATTTGTCATAGCTTTTTTCAAAAGAAGCAAGTTTCTTTTAATTTCATAGCTGAAGTCAACATTTACAAGTATCTTTCGGCCCTGGAAAATCAAATCTGTCATTTGCCTTCACATTTTTATCATTTATTTGAAAAGAATGTTAGCGTACTGTCATCTAAAAGCAAGGGATTACTTTTATTACTATTGCCTTCATGTTTAACCTGTACTTTTTTAATTCATAGCACCAAGCATTCAATTACCATTAGGAAACATCCTGGTGACAGGGTGCATCCCATTTCCATTTGTCTGACAATCTTCTGTTTATAAATAATTTCTTCTAGAGGGCCATGTAGAAGGCTGGTCTTCTCTGAGTCCATCTCTCAATCCCAACTATGTACCTTCTTACCTTATTTATTTATTTATTGTATTTGTTGACCAAAGTGTTATATATTTATATTTAGACACTTATAATAGTGCATGTACACTTCTGCTTGTTAGACTATATAGTAAAATGTAGACATTTAAATGCATGTACATTTCTGTTTGCTAGGATATATACACAAAAGGGTTAAACTTTCCTTAATTAGATATATGCATGGTTCATCATTCTACTGTGTATAATACAGAATAATTTGTGCTTGCTACAAGTTTCAAGGAGAATTACGGATAAGAAGGCCTCTCTGTTTCCTAAGAAACCCAGGTGCAGGAATAAACAACTCTCTTCCGGCTGGAGACATAAATATTGTCACATAATGCACCTTGAAACAAAACAAAATACATCTTATCAATAGATTGTATGACATCAGGCAAATACCAAAGTACTGACTTTGAAAGTTCCCAACAGACTGCATTAAAGACTGCTTTCATAAAAAAAAGAGTATATAAAGGATACTGAAAGTAAATGGTGGTTGATCTGATTTTTGTTAGATCTGATAAATGTAGAAACACATTTGTTCTGAATTAAATGGAGAATATCATTCGTACTTACACTGAAATACTAAACCTGGTACATTAAAAGTTGTACACTGTGACAGTATCATATGTGGAGTCTGTTACATAGACATATTTTATTAGTAACTGTGCATAAATTAATACAGTGCTGAAAAAGTACATTAATCAGACTTTGGTTAGAGCAAGCAGTAAACAGCAGCTTCTCATCATAAATACATTTTCAGTGGTGAACCTAGCCTGTATTTGAACACAGGGGGAGTGGGGCCTTGTATAAGGTCATTTCAGTAAAGATGCAGTGACTAACATTTATGTATGTAATTCAGTCCTGAATAGGAGCACTTCAGTTTTCTACAGTTTGAAGCAGTAAAGTTCCTAGACGTCTGGATCCAGAATGAGATTGCCATGCAGGAAGGTCGCAGTGTCATACATTCTCCAAGTTGGTGAATTCCCAGGTTTCAAATCTGCAACTGCCAGCTTCATTTCACCAGTTTTTCAAGCAATTACAGAAGTTTTCCAGCCATCTACACTGACCAGACTGATCATTTGAGTCCCCGTGGGACTGATAAGAAACCTTTTATATTACATGCAGTATGAATGCCATTAGAGAGGCTAGTAAAAAGGGTAAACAGAGTTTTATTCTTAATGTGTCAGAATGACCAGATAAAATTTGGGAGAGATTACAGAAATGGTATAGGCAACATATCGGTAAATGTAAAACCTTATTAGGGCAAGTTGACATACATACACTAAGTAAATGGGTAGTAACTGGTATCTTCAACAGAAAAAAATTGTGGTATGACAGTAAATGTTTATTGTGTGAGTCATGTGAAACTTCTTTCTGTGTACAATGCCATAAAAATACAGTGCAGACCATTGTTAGCAAGTTAAATAGCAAAGCAACATCTTCTGATGATAAAGCAGTAGAAAAGGGTAATGCTCTTACATTATATCCAGATGTTAAACAGTTAAGTCCTGTCAATATGCTAACTTCAGAACTAGAACAACTGTCAAATCAATTACTGACAGAATCTCCTGTAGATTTTATTGCACACTTTAAAGAGTATTGTGACAGTAGAATGAAGCTAATCTGCAAGAAAAAAAACAGATAAGGACAGGGGCAAGGTTCATAATAAATTGACATAAGAGTTTAATAAATTTTCAAAGAGACAGACAGGGTGAGTTCAGAGAGTTCAGAGATGGCATACAAAATCTTTGTCAAAAGTGCATAGGGGCCCTGCAATCCAAAGAAGAGTCCATTGAAAAGTATCATATATCATGTAAAGAATTACAGAAAGAAAGTTCTGATCTTAAGCAACAGTTAAAGTGACAGGATTTGGCTAGTGAGGCTCAGGATAAGCTATTATGAGCCAATGCCTGAATACAAGAATTAAAAGAACTGGAAAAAATAAAGCCACTTCAAATCATAGAACAGGGAAGTACAGCTGATCTGTATGCACAGTCCAGATTGTTACAAAGTTTACTGCAATGGAATGATAAGAAAGGCATATTTTATAACATGCTTGCATTTGAAGAATGGTAGCATACACAGCAGGATCTGATGTATGGACAGATGCATTCCTCAGATGTTTCTGGATTTTTATTCCCAAATGTTTTAAAACTTTCATTCAGTCAAAGCAAGACACTTATCAGTTAAACAGTAAAGTAGGACATATGACAGCCATTCTCATGGCATATACACAAGGGCAGCCTCTCACAGCTAAGTTGTTAGATAATTTTAAAATCACCTTCTCAGACAAATTAATAGAACAAACCGAGCACTTTAGCCTTGCATTTCAGATAATATATCAAAGGTCAGACAGGGACATGCAACAACCAGATATACAAAAAACAGTCAGTTAATACATTGCTTCTTAGAGCAAGTAAAAGGGGTTGCAGGAGGATATTAAATGCATTTATGAAGAAAATTCAGATACCCTCACTGATGTAGTACAAAAACTAATGAGAGGATGGACTATGGCTGATGATGGGGCATTATACTCACACCATATATTTGCACTTGGAGAAGGGGGTGAGCCATTTGAAGTAATCAGTGAAGTAAGAAGCGATGGAAGACAACGGTGGTATGACCAACCACCAGCAGAAAGAGCTGGATGAGCACTGCCAGCTCCTGCTTCTGTATCCCTAGCACTGGGATCAAATACAGGTAATGAACAAAAGGTACCAACATTTTTTTTCTGTAAAAATATAGGGCATCTTAAGCAAGATTGTGATCATTACAAAGTTTGGTGTAAAAAGAAGAAAGAACAGGGTGTGTTTCCAAAAACAGAGCCAAAACATTCACAAGACAAGTCAGAAAAACAAGCCAATGCACAGAGGCATTGCGATATTGGTAAATACATCTATAAGGGTCTTCAATACACAGGGAAAGGGGAAGTATGCCCTGTAGATTTTTAGGCAACTTCACCTTTAAATCCAAAATACTGGGAAGAGCAGGCAGAGGAAATAGCTAAGTGGCAGTTACATAAAGAAATTGAAAAATCTAAATATGTAGATCACTCAGATACAGAGGAAGATGACAAACAAAAGCATGCAGTGTGCCACATTGCAGCTGACAATAAAAGTGAAGATGAGTGGATTCTCTTACAATAGGGGTGTGCCCCCATACCCTGGTATCTTTCCTGACTACCTTTAAAAAAGGGCAGAGCCAGACAATCACTGATTGCTATCTGGGTAGAGGGTTCACTATGGCAAAATGCCTTTTTAGACACAGGAGCAGCAGTATCCATCACAAATAGACAGTTACTTGAGAATCCTAGAAAAAAAGTTTTGCATTTCTGCATTTAATGGCACAGGATGCCATTCAGCAAGTAGCCAAGATGTAAACATAAAATTTCACCAAGAAGGACAGACATCGAAAGGTAAATTTTTAATGCATCCATCTTGTTCAACTACCATTATTGGTATGGATATTTTAGGACCTTTGGAAATAGTAATTGATTTAGACAAGAATGAATGCAGTCAGGGAATAAATGCTCCTTATACGTAAACAAATGTATAAAGCCAAAAACAAAAATCACAGGAGCAGACCAGGGCTGACCAAATATGCCCACATATACGAAAGTCACCAGCAACAGTTCCAAAGATCCAGATACCAGCACAAAAAGTGTATCACATCCAAATTGTTTATTGTAAAACAAATAAGTAAGCGCTTTCACCTGATTGGGCTTCCTCAGACCATAATACATTTGTAATCAAACGGCATTCAATATATACTCCCTCAATTCATTAATTATGACATAATTTACTTTTAGATAAATTCAAAACACAGGAACATTTCCTTATGAAATCATGACAGGGAGAAAAATGCCATTACAGTCACCTTTTGATCCTGACAGACCTATGTTAGAAATCAGTAAGCATCAGCAATGGTTAAAACAGCTTACAGAAATATGTGACTACAATGCAAGACAGCAAGCTTTCCAGGTATGGCAAAATGGTCCCAATATTATTGCCAGAGGAACAAAGGTATTAGTAAAAATATTTCAGATGGAAGGACCATGGGATAGCAATTGGCAGGGACCTTTTGAAGTAGTGGAACAAATAGGTCTATTAGTATACAAAATAAAAGGTAAAAAGAAAAACAGAACAGTTTTAGTGCATAGAGATCAAATGAGAGTAATCAAAAGAAGTAAAGAGACAGAGTCACAAAAGTGACGTGCATGTATTTTCTTTTCAGAAAAATGAAAGAAGCTGCCTAAAGTGCTCTTGTTTGGAATACAGAAGAGCAAAAGGCAGACAACATCTGATGTAAATAATGTAAATATCTTTGGTTTTAAACATGTAT